>NW_026779758.1:0-32500 GCF_030144855.1 Hypanus sabinus
CACACACTCACACTCACACACACAGACACCCACACACAGACACAGACACACTCACACACACACACTCACACTCACTCACTCACACACAGACACTCACCCACACACACACACTCACACACTCACTCACTCACTCACTCACACACAGACACTCACCCACACACACACACTCACACACTCACTCACTCACACACAGACACTCACCCACACACAGACACAGACACACACACACACAAACAGACAGACACCCACACACAGACACTCTCACACAGACAGAGAGACAGACAGACACACACAGACAGGCACACACACACACCCCACACACACACACTCACACACTCACTCACTCACTCACACACAGACACACACACACACTCACACAGACAGACAGACACACACACACACTCACACAGACAGAGAGACAGACACACACACACACACACTCACTCACTCACTCACACACAGACACACTCACACAGACAGAGAGACAGACAGACACACACACACACCACACACACACACTCACACACTCACTCACTCACTCACACACTCACTCACACACACACACACACACACACACACACACACACACACACACACAGACACCCACACACAGACACAGACACACTCACACAGACAGAGAGACAGACAGACACACACAGACAGACAGACACACACACACACCACACACACACACACACACACACACACACTCACACACACACACACACACACACACACACACACACACACACACACACACACACACACACACACATACACACAGACAGACACCCACACACGGACACACTCACACAGACAAAGAGACAGACACACACACACTCACACACAGACACTCACCCACACACAGACACAGACACTCACACACTGACACAGGCACACTCACACACACTCACTCACTCACTCACTCACTCACTCACTCACACACAGACACTCACCCACACACAGACACAGACACACTCACACACACACAGTCACAGTCACCCACACACACACTCACACTCACACACACAGACACAGACACACTCACTCACACACAGACACTCATTCACACACAGACATACTCACACAGACAGAGAGACAGACAGACAGACACACCACACACACACACACACACACACACAAACAAACAGACAGACACCCACACACAGACACTCTCACACAGACAGAGAGACAGACAGACACACACAGACAGACACACACACACACCCCACACACACACACACTCACACACACACACACACACACACACACTCACACACTCACTCACTCACACACAGACACACACACACACTCACACAGACAGAGAGACAGACAGACACACACACACACTCAGACAGAGAGACAGACACACACACACACACACTCACTCACTCACACACAGACACACACACACACACAGACACACTCACACAGACAGAGAGACAGACAGACACACACACACACCACACACACACACACACTCACTCACTCACTCACTCACACACTCACTCACACACAGACACACACACACACACATACACACACACACACACAGACACAGACACCCACACACAGACACAGACACACTCACACAGACAGAGAGACAGACAGACACACACAGACAGACACACACACACACACACACACACACCACACACACACACACACACACACACACACACACACACACACACACACACTCACACACACACACACACACACACACACACACACATACACACAGACAGACACCCACACACGGACACACTCACACAGACAAAGAGACAGACACACACACACTCACACACAGACACTCACCCACACACAGACACAGACACACTCACACACACTCACTCACTCACTCACACACAGACGCTCACCCACACACAGACACACACACACTTACTCACTCACAGACACTCACCCACACACAGACACAGACACACTCACACACACACAGTCACAGACACCCACACACACACTCACACTCACACACACAGACACAGACACACTCACACACACACACTCACTCACTCACACACAGACACTCACCCACACACAGACATACTCACACAGACAGAGAGACAGACAGACAGACACACACCACACACACACACACACACACACACACACACACACAACACACACACACACACACACACACACACACACACACACTCACACACTCACTCACTCACTCACACACAGACACAGACACACTCACACAGACAGAGAGACAGACAGACACACACAGACACCCACACACGCAGACACAGACACACACACACACACACACAAACAGACAGACACCCACACACAGACACAGACACACTCACACAGACAGACAGACACACACACCACACACACACACACACAGATGCAGGAAAACAGACAATCACCCTATGAGTGTGGGGGCCACAGGGACAGCATTACGCCTTGCTGCCTGTCACTAATGGAGGAGGAATCGGCTCCTGACTCGATTCAGTCCGACAGTCTGCTTAAAGTTTAATATGCCAGTGGGGGGGGGGGGGGGGGTACAGCTATTTCGGGCCCTGACGTCCGCTCCCCAGGGCTGCCTCACATCCTTTTGCTTTTCTCCTCTCGCACCCTCTCTCCCCCCACTCCTCCACTCCCTCCTCTCTTCCCCCATTCCCCCTACTCTCCACTACTCCCCCTCCTCTACCCAATCTACCTCTCCTGTACTTCCACCCTCTCTCCTCCTCTCCCCCCTCACCCCAATCCCCCCCTGTCCCCCACTTCCAGCACTCACCCACTACTCTCCTCCACTCCCCTTCTTCTCTCTATACCCCCTCTCTGCTCATGCCCCTCCTCTCCTCCACTCTGCCCTTCACTCCTCCAATTTACCCCTCTCTCACCTAATCTGCCCCTTTCTCCCCCACTCCCACATCTCACCCCTACTCCCTCCCCTCCCTCTCACTCCCCCTTCACCTCCCAATCACACCATGTGATCAATGAACCGGCACGTCATTGGACAGTGCGAGGAAACGGACACTCGGAGGGGCCCCCGCGGTAGCCTGCTCCGGGCAGCGGCAGGGTCTGACCCAGGTAGCTGGCGCTGTGAAGTGCTCTGCCAATCACTGCGCTGCGGCGCCATCCTAGCATCGATGTACATAGTGAAACTCGTTGTTTTGCGGCAGCAGTACAGCGCAGTAGATTTAATGAGAGAGGTCGGGGAGAATGGCCAGACTGGTTCAAGCTGACAGACACTCAAATAATCGCGCATGTACAACAATGGTGTGCAGAAGAGCTTCTCTGCGGGCACTATGCATTGAACCTTGAAGCGAATGGGCTCCAGCAGACTACCAACGCATACTCAGTGGCCACTTTATTAGCTACAGGAAGTAAGAAAGTGTTCACTGGGTGTATTTCATTGTAATAATACGTGTGAATCAAACACACACAAGATGCTGGAGCAACTCAGCAGGTCAGGCAGCATCTGTGGAGGGAAACCAATCAGTTTGTTATCAGTGACAGACAGTACATTGTGAAATTTGTTGTTTGGCGGCAGCAGTACATGCAATGCATGAAGAATTACTGTAAATTACAAAGCAAATAGCGCAAAAGAGGACTAACGATGTGGTGTTCGTGTACGTGGACCATTCCTAAATCTGACGGCAGAGTCAAAGAAACTGCTCCTAAATGATCGAGTGTGGATTTTCAGCCTCCTGTTCTTGCAGTGACAACAAGATGCATGTCCCAGGGAGTGAGGGTCTTGAATGATGGATGCCGCCTCTTGAGGCACCAGCACTCAAAGGTGTGCTCGATGGAGGGGAGGGTTGCACCCTTGATGAAACTGACTGAGTCTACAGCCCTCTGCAGCCTCTTCTGGTCCTGAGCATTGGAGCCTCCACACCAGGTGTCAATGAGACCGGTCAGAATGCTCTTCACCGTACGTCTCATCTGTAGGAATATGCTAAAGTTTTAAAATCTCCTCAAACTCCTCATGAATTTGAGCAGGACAGGAGTGTGTGTGTGTATGTGTGTCTGTCAGTCTGAGTGTGTCTGTGTGTGTCTCTGTGTGTGTGTGTAAATATATGTGTGTGTCTGTGTATGTCTGCCTGTGTGTGTGTGTCTGTCAGTATGTGTGTGTGTGTCTGTCTGTCTGTATGTGTGTATGTGTGTGTGTCTGTCTGTCTGTGTGTATGTGTGTGTTTGTATGTATGTATGTGTGTGTCTGTCTGTGTGTGTGTCTGTCTGTATGTGTGTGTGTATGTATGTGTGTGTGTCTGTCTGTGTGTATGTGTGTGTGTCTGTCTGTCTGTATGTGTGTGTCTGTCTATGTGTATGTATGTGTGTGTCTGTCTGTGTGTGTCTGTCTGTGTGTATGTATGTGTGTGTCTGTCTGTGTGTGTGTCTGTCTGTATGTGTGTGTGTATGTATGTGTGTGTGTCTGTCTGTGTGTATGTGTGTGTGTCTGTCTGTCTGTATGTGTGTGTCTGTCTATGTGTATGTATGTGTGTGTCTGTCTGTGTGTGTCTGTCTGTGTGTATGTATGTGTGTGTCTGTCTGTGTGTGTCTGTCTGTATGTGTGTGTGTCTGTGTGTGTATGTATGTGTGTGTGTCTGTGTGTATGTGTGTGTGTCTGTCTGTCTGTATGTGTGTGTCTGTCTATGTGTATGTATGTGTGTGTCTGTCTGTGTGTGTCTGTCTGTGTGTATGTGTGTGTTTGTCTGCATGTGTGTGTGTCTGTGTGTGTGTCTGTCTGTATGTGTGTGTCTGTGTGTGTCTGTCTGTATGTATGTGTGTATGTGTGTATGTCTGTCTGTGTGTGTATGGATGTGTGTGTGTGTCTGTCTGTATGTGTGTGTGTCTGTGTGTATGTGTGTGTCTGTATGTGTGTGTCTGTGTGTGTGTGTGTGTCTGTCTGTGTGTGCGTGTACACGCAGCCACTCATCAACACAGGTCACTGGTCTCTCAGTTCTGCAGAGGAGGGCAGAATCGTACAGTGGGGAACAGGCCATTCGGCCCACCGTGTCTGTGAGCACCATGATTCCCATCATTTATTTATCACATGTGCACCAGTGAAACGTGTTAACAGCCAACACACCCAAGGGTGTGCTGAGGGCAACCCACAAGTGGTGCCACACATTCCAACACAACAGCATGCCCACAATACTAATCCCATCTGCCTGCACGTGGTCCATATGCCCCCCATTGTCTAACCCCCCCACTATCATATCTGTCTCCACCATCACTCCGTTCCAAGCAACAACCGCCCAGTCTAAAAATAAATCTCTAGCAAAGTTTCGCCTCTGAACAGAAACCTATGTCCTCTAGTACTTGACATTTCTACCCTGGGGAATAAGACTGACTGTCTACTCTATCTCTTTCTCTCACAATTTTTTAAACTTTTATCACATCTCCTCTCAGCCTACGACACACCGGAGAAAGCAACCCAAATATGTCCAACTTCTCCTTTTTGCTCATGCCGTCTAATCCAGGCAGCATCTTGGTGAATCTCTTCTGCCCCCTCCCCAGAGCCTCCACACCCTTCCTGTGATGCGACAACCAGAAATGCATGTGATGCTGCAGATGCGGCTAAACCAGTTTTACAAAGCTGCAACATAACTTCCTGACTCTTTGACTCAACACTACGGTGAAATCAGGCGTGACACGCACATTTGTCCTTTTGAGTGCAATGTGCCAGGTTGCGAGTCACTGGCACCTTAGCAAGGCATCAAACACTGCCTCCCATTCCCCAGTACGGATGTATTGGGCTGAAGGGCCTGTTTTATTGGCATCCAGATATATGACATCAACTGTGCCCCCCCAATTGAAACTCGCCTGCTAACTCCTGGCACAACTCTAATGCGTTAGTCAAACACAAATCTCCCACGACACATGAATTATAAAATGCCTCCTGACCCTGATTATAAAATGCCTCTGGAAAAGAGGATTTGTACCATGGTACAAACACAACACCAACATTTCACTCTGCAGCTTGTTCACTGATTAATTGTTTTTCCTCCTCCACCTACTCTGGGCTGAGCTGCAGGTCAGGAAAGTGGTTGAGAGGGGGCAGAGGGGACATCACTCCTACCCCTCTTCCAAACTGGTTACATCAGGACCTGGTATGGAAACGCCGATGTCCAGCAATGAAAAATCCTACAGACAGTGGATACAGCCCAATCTGTCACAGGCGTACCACTACCGAGTACATTTAAGAGCACTGTCACAGGAAAGCAGCATCCATCATCAGGGACCCCACCAGCCAGGCCACGCTCTCTTCTCACTGCTACCATCAGGAAGGAAGCAGAGGAGCCTCAGATCTTACACTTGCTTCAGGAACAGTATTACCCTGCAACCAATAGGGTACTAAACCAGGATGGATAACTTTATTCACCACTAACACTCTGTAGAGTATTGGTGAGTACGGGTCTGTCACTGTGTAACACCGGGGTACGGTACCGGTGGGGAAGGGTCTGTCACTGTGTAACACTGGGGTACGGTACCGGTGGGGACGGGTCTGTCACTGTGTAACACCGGGGTACAGTACCGGTGGGGACGGGTCTGTCACTGTGTAACACCGGGGTACGGTACCGGTGGTGAAGGGTCTGTCACTGTGTAACACCAGGGTACGGTACCGGTGGGGACGGGTCAGTCACTGTGTAACACCGGGGTACAGTACCGGTGGGGACGGGTCTGTCACTGTGTAACACCGGGGTACGGTACCGGTGGGGAAGGGTCTGTCACTGTGTAACACTGGGGTACGGTACCGGTGGGGACGGGTCTGTCACTGTGTAACACCGGGGTATGGTACCGGTGGGGAAGGGTCTGTCACTGTGTAACACTGGGGTACGGTACCGGTGGGGACGGGTCTGTCACTGTGTAACACCGGGGTACAGTACCGGTGGGGACGGGTCTGTCACTGTGTAACACCGGGGTACGGTACCGGTGGGGAAGGGTCTGTCACTGTGTAACACTGGGGTACGGTACCGGTGGGGACTGGTCTGTCACTCTATAACACGGGGGTACGGTACCAGTGGGGATGGATCTGTCACTGTATAACACCGGGGTACGGTACCGGTGGGGACGGGTCTGTCACTGTATAACACCGGGGTACGGTACCGGTGGGGACGGGTCTGTCACTGTATAACACCGGGGTACGGTACCAGTGGGGATGGGTTTGTCACTGTATAACACCGGGGTACGGTACCAGTGAGGACGGGTCTGTCACTGTATAATACCGGGGTACGGTACCGGTGGGGACTGGTCTGTCACTGTATAACACCGGGGTACGGTACCGGTGGGGACGGGTCTGTCACTGTGTAACACCGGGGTACGGTACCGGTGGGGATGGGTCTGTGACTGTATAACACCGGGGTACGGTACCAGTGGGGACGGGTCTGTCACTGTGTAACACCGGGGTACGGTACCGGTGGGGATGGGTCTGTCACTGTATAACACCGGGGTACGGTACCGGTGGGGATGGGTTTGTCACTGTAGAACACCGGGGTACGGTATCGGTGGGGATGGGTTTGTCACTGTATAACACCGGGGTACGGTATCGGTGGGGATGGGTTTGTCACTGTATAACACCGGGGTACGGTACCGGTGGGGGCGGGTCTGTCACTGTATAACACCGGGGTACGGTACCAGTGGGGATGGGTCTGTCACTGTATAACACAGGGGTACGGTACCAGTGGGGATGGGTCTGTCACTGTGTAACACCGGGGTACGGTACCGGTGGGGGCGGGTCTGTCACTGTATAACACCGGGGTACGGTACCAGTGGGGATGGGTCTGTCACTGTATAACACAGGGTTACGGTACCGGTGGGGACGGGTCTGTCACTGTATAACACCGGGGTACGGTACCGGTGGGATGGGTCTGTCACTGTATAACACCGGGGTACGGTACCGGTGGGATGGGTCTGTCACTGTATAACACCGGGGTACGGTACCGGTGGGATGGGTCTGTCACTGTATAACACCGGGTACGGTACCGGTGGGATGGGTCTGTCACTGTATAACACCAGGGTACGGTACCGGTGGGGATGGGTCTGTCAGTATAGAACACCAGGGTACAGTAACGGTGGGGTCAGGTCTGTCAGTATAGAACACCGGGGTACGGTACTGGTAGGGACAGGTCTGTCACTGTAGAACACTGGGGTACGGTACCGGTAGGAACGGGTCTGTCACTGTATAACACCGGGGTACGGTACCGGTGGGGATGGGTTTGTCACTGTAGAACACCGGGGTACGGTATCGGTGGGGATGGGTTTGTCACTGTATAACACCGGGGTACGGTATCGGTGGGGATGGGTTTGTCACTGTATAACACCGGGGTACGGTACCGGTGGGGGCGGGTCTGTCACTGTATAACACCGGGGTACGGTACCAGTGGGGATGGGTCTGTCACTGTATAACACCGGGGTACGGTACCAGTGGGGATGGGTCTGTCACTGTATAACACAGGGTTACGGTACCGGTGGGGACGGGTCTGTCACTGTATAACACCGGGGTACGGTACCGGTGGGATGGGTCTGTCACTGTATAACACCAGGGTACAGTACCGGTGGGGATGGGTCTGTCAGTATAGAACACCAGGGTACAGTAACGGTGGGGACAGGTCTGTCACTGTATAACACCGGGGTACGGTACCAGTGGGGATGGGTCTGTCACTGTATAACACCGGGGTACGGTACCAGTGGGGATGGGTCTGTCACTGTATAACACAGGGTTACGGTACCGGTGGGGACGGGTCTGTCACTGTATAACACCGGGGTACGGTACCGGTGGGATGGGTCTGTCACTGTATAACACCGGGGTACGGTACCGGTGGGATGGGTCTGTCACTGTATAACACCGGGGTACGGTACCGGTGGGATGGGTCTGTCACTGTATAACACCGGGGTACGGTACCGGTGGGATGGGTCTGTCACTGTATAACACCGGGTACGGTACCGGTGGGATGGGTCTGTCACTGTATAACACCAGGGTACGGTACCGGTGGGGATGGGTCTGTCAGTATAGAACACCAGGGTACAGTAACGGTGGGGACAGGTCTGTCAGTATAGAACACCGGGGTACGGTACTGGTAGGGACAGGTCTGTCACTGTAGAACACTGGGGTACGGTACCGGTAGGAACGGGTCTGTCACTGTATAACACCGGGGTACGGTACCGGTGGGGATGGGTTTGTCACTGTAGAACACCGGGGTACGGTATCGGTGGGGATGGGTTTGTCACTGTATAACACCGGGGTACGGTATCGGTGGGGATGGGTTTGTCACTGTATAACACCGGGGTACGGTACCGGTGGGGGCGGGTCTGTCACTGTATAACACCGGGGTACGGTACCAGTGGGGATGGGTCTGTCACTGTATAACACCGGGGTACGGTACCGGTGGGATGGGTCTGTCACTGTATAACACCGGGTACGGTACCGGTGGGATGGGTCTGTCACTGTATAACACCAGGGTACGGTACCGGTGGGGATGGGTCTGTCAGTATAGAACACCAGGGTACAGTAACGGTGGGGACAGGTCTGTCAGTATAGAACACCGGGGTACGGTACTGGTAGGGACAGGTCTCTCACTGTATAACACCAGGGTACGGTACCGGTGGGGATGGGTCTGTCAGTATAGAACACCAGGGTACAGTAACGGTGGGGACAGGTCTGTCAGTATAGAACACTGGGGTACGGTACTGGTAGGGACAGGTCTGTCACTGTAGAACACTGGGGTACGGTACCGGTAGGAACGGGTCTGTCACTGTATAACACCGGGGTACGGTACCGGTGGGAACGGGTCTGTCACTGTATAACACCGGGGTACGGTACCAGTGGGGATGGGTCTGTCACTGTATAACACCGGGGTACGGTACCAGTGGGGATGGGTCTGTCACTGTATAACACCGGGGTACGGTACCAGTGGGGATGGGTCTGTCACTGTATAACACCGGGGTACGGTACCGGTGAGGACGGGTCTGTCACTGTATAACACCGGGGTACGGTACCAGTGGGGATGGGTCTGTCACTGTATAACACAGGGTTACGGTACCGGTGGGGACGGGTCTGTCACTGTATAACACCGGGGTACGGTACCGGTGGGATGGGTCTGTCACTGTATAACACCAGGGTACAGTACCGGTGGGATGGGTCTGTCACTGTATAACACCAGGGTACAGTACCGGTGGGGATGGGTCTGTCAGTATAGAACACCAGGGTACAGTAACGGTGGGGACAGGTCTGTCACTGTATAACACCGGGGTACGGTACCAGTGGGGATGGGTCTGTCACTGTATAACACCGGGGTACAGTACCAGTGGGGATGGGTCTGTCACTGTATAACACAGGGTTACGGTACCGGTGGGGACGGGTCTATCACTGTATAACACCGGGGTACGGTACCGGTGGGATGGGTCTGTCACTGTATAACACCGGGGTACGGTACCGGTGGGATGGGTCTGTCACTGTATAACACCGGGGTACGGTACCGGTGGGATGGGTCTGTCACTGTATAACACCGGGTACGGTACCGGTGGGATGGGTCTGTCACTGTATAACACCAGGGTACGGTACCGGTGGGGATGGGTCTGTCAGTATAGAACACCAGGGTACAGTAACGGTGGGGACAGGTCTGTCAGTATAGAACACCGGGGTACGGTACTGGTAGGGACAGGTCTGTCACTGTAGAACACTGGGGTACGGTACCGGTAGGAACGGGTCTGTCACTGTATAACACCGGGGTACGGTACCGGTGGGGATGGGTTTGTCACTGTAGAACACCGGGGTACGGTATCGGTGGGGATGGGTTTGTCACTGTATAACACCGGGGTACGGTATCGGTGGGGATGGGTTTGTCACTGTATAACACCGGGGTACGGTACCGGTGGGGGCGGGTCTGTCACTGTATAACACCGGGGTACGGTACCAGTGGGGATGGGTCTGTCACTGTATAACACAGGGGTACGGTACCAGTGGGGATGGGTCTGTCACTGTGTAACACCAGGGTACGGTACCGGTGGGGGCGGGTCTGTCACTGTATAACACCGGGGTACGGTACCAGTGGGGATGGGTCTGTCACTGTAGAACACTGGGGTACGGTACCGGTAGGAACGGGTCTGTCACTGTATAACACCGGGGTACGGTACCGGTGGGAACGGGTCTGTCACTGTATAACACCGGGGTACGGTACCAGTGGGGATGGGTCTGTCACTGTATAACACCGGGGTACGGTACCAGTGGGGATGGGTCTGTCACTGTATAACACCGGGGTACGGTACCAGTGGGGATGGGTCTGTCACTGTATAACACCGGGGTACGGTACCGGTGAGGACGGGTCTGTCACTGTATAACACCGGGGTACGGTACCAGTGGGGATGGGTCTGTCACTGTATAACACAGGGTTACGGTACCGGTGGGGACGGGTCTGTCACTGTATAACACCGGGGTACGGTACCGGTGGGATGGGTCTGTCACTGTATAACACCAGGGTACAGTACCGGTGGGGATGGGTCTGTCAGTATAGAACACCAGGGTACAGTAACGGTGGGGACAGGTCTGTCACTGTATAACACCGGGGTACGGTACCAGTGGGGATGGGTTTGTCACTGTATAACACCGGGGTACGGTACCGGTGAGGACGGGTCTGTCACTGTATAACACCGGGGTACGGTACCAGTGGGGATGGGTCTGTCACTGTATAACACAGGGTTACGGTACCGGTGGGATGGGTCTGTCACTGTATAACACCGGGTACGGTACCGGTGGGATGGGTCTGTCACTGTATAACACCAGGGTACGGTACCGGTGGGGATGGGTCTGTCAGTATAGAACACCAGGGTACAGTAACGGTGGGGACAGGTCTGTCACTGTATAACACCGGGGTACGGTACCAGTGGGGATGGGTCTGTCACTGTATAACACAGGGTTACGGTACCGGTGGGGACGGGTCTGTCACTGTATAACACCGGGGTACGGTACCGGTGGGTTGGGTCTGTCACTGTATGACACTGGGGTACGGTACCGGTGGGGACTGGTCTGTCACTCTATAACACGGGGGTACGGTACCAGTGGGGATGGATCTGTCACTGTATAACACCGGGGTACGGTACCGGTGGGGACGGGTCTGTCACTGTATAACACCGGGGTACGGTACCAGTGGGGATGGGTTTGTCACTGTATAACACCGGGGTACGGTACCGGTGGGGACGGGTCTGTCACTGTATAACACCGGGGTACGGTACCAGTGGGGATGGGTTTGTCACTGTATAACACCGGGGTACGGTACCGGTGGGGACGGGTCTGTCACTGTGTAACACCGGGGTACGGTACCGGTGGGGATGGGTCTGTGACTGTATAACACCGGGGTACGGTACCAGTGGGGACGGGTCTGTCACTGTGTAACACCGGGGTACGGTACCGGTGGGGATGGGTCTGTCACTGTATAACACCGGGGTACGGTACCGGTGGGGATGGGTTTGTCACTGTAGAACACCGGGGTACGGTATCGGTGGGGATGGGTTTGTCACTGTATAACACCGGGGTACGGTATCGGTGGGGATGGGTTTGTCACTGTATAACACCGGGGTACGGTACCGGTGGGGGCGGGTCTGTCACTGTATAACACCGGGGTACGGTACCAGTGGGGATGGGTCTGTCACTGTATAACACAGGGGTACGGTACCAGTGGGGATGGGTCTGTCACTGTGTAACACCGTGGTACGGTACCGGTGGGGGCGGGTCTGTCACTGTATAACACCGGGGTACGGTACCAGAGGGGATGGGTCTGTCACTGTATAACACAGGGGTACGGTACCAGTGGGGATGGGTCTGTCACTGTATAACACCGGGGTACGGTACCAGTGGGGATGGGTCTGTCACTGTATAACACAGGGTTACGGTACCGGTGGGGACGGGTCTGTCACTGTATAACACCGGGGTACGGTACCGGTGGGATGGGTCTGTCACTGTATAACACCGGGGTACGGTACCGGTGGGATGGGTCTGTCACTGTATAACACTGTGGTACGGTACCGGTGGGATGGGTCTGTCACTGTATAACACCGGGTACGGTACCGGTGGGATGGGTCTGTCACTGTATAACACCAGGGTACGGTACCGGTGGGGATGGGTCTGTCAGTATAGAACACCAGGGTACAGTAACGGTGGGGACAGGTCTGTCAGTATAGAACACTGGGGTACGGTACTGGTAGGGACAGGTCTGTCACTGTAGAACACTGGGTTACGGTACCGGTAGGAACGGGTCTGTCACTGTATAACACCGGGGTACGGTACCGGTGGGAACGGGTCTGTCACTGTATAACACCGGGGTACGGTACCAGTGGGGATGGGTCTGTCACTGTATAACACCGGGGTACGGTACCGGTGAGGACGGGTCTGTCACTGTATAACACCGGGGTACGGTACCAGTGGGGATGGGTCTGTCACTGTATAACACAGGGTTACGGTACCGGTGGGGACGGGTCTGTCACTGTATAACACCGGGGTACGGTACCGGTGGGATGGGTCTGTCACTGTATAACACCAGGGTACGGTACCGGTGGGGATGGGTCTGTCAGTATAGAACACCAGGGTACAGTAACGGTGGGGACAGGTCTGTCACTGTATAACACCGGGGTACGGTACCAGTGGGGATGGGTTTGTCACTGTATAACACCGGGGTACGGTACCGGTGAGGACGGGTCTGTCACTGTATAACACCGGGGTACGGTACCAGTGGGGATGGGTCTGTCACTGTATAACACAGGGTTACGGTACCGGTGGGATGGGTCTGTCACTGTATAACACCGGGTACGATACCGGTGGGATGGGTCTGTCACTGTATAACACCAGGGTATGGTACCGGTGGGGATGGGTCTGTCAGTATAGAACACCAGGGTACAGTAACGGTGGGGACAGGTCTGTCACTGTATAACACCGGGGTACGGTACCAGTGGGGATGGGTCTGTCACTGTATAACACAGGGTTACGGTACCGGTGGGGACGGGTCTGTCACTGTATAACACCGGGGTACGGTACCGGTGGGTTGGGTCTGTCACTGTATAACACCGGGGTACGGTACCGGTGGGATGGGTCTGTCACTGTATAACACCGGGGTACGGTACCGGTGGGATGGGTCTGTCACTGTATAACACCGGGTACGGTACCGGTGGGATGGGTCTGTCACTGTATAACACCGGGGTACGGTACCGGTGGGTTGGGTCTGTCACTGTATAACACCGGGTACGGTACCGGTGGGATGGGTCTGTCACTGTATAACACCAGGGTACGGTACCGGTGGGGATGGGTCTGTCAGTATAGAACACCAGGGTACAGTAACGGTGGGGACAGGTCTGTCAGTATAGAACACCGGGGTACGGTACTGGTAGGGACAGGTCTGTCACTGTAGAACACTGGGGTACGGTACCGGTAGGAACGGGTCTGTCACTGTATAACACCGGGGTACGGTACCGGTGGGAACGGGTCTGTCACTGTATAACACCAGGGTACGGTACCGGTGGGGATGGGTCTGTCAGTATAGAACAGCAGGGTACAGCAACGGTGGGGACAGGTCTGTCAGTATAGAACACCGGGGTACGGTACTGGTAGGGACAGGTCTGTCACTGTAGAACACTGGGGTTCAGTACCAGTGGGGACAGAAGGTCATTGTAACTTTTTAATCACAGAAGCTCTCTCTGCCCTCCACTCTCTTCTTTACCACAGAGTCTCACTCTGACATGGCCTCCCTTCTCTAAACCTCTTTGGAAATTCTGTCCATTCCCAGCCTTCTGCCTTTTGCCCGCATCTTTCCACCATCCGTAATCTCTTCCCAGACCTTTCCACCTTTCCCTCTAACCCATCCTCAGACTCAACACTTGCTTGTGTTTTTGGGTGTGTTATTTCTTTGACAAATGCCCTGGGCCTCTCCCAGTTCCGGAAGGTTGACTCCTGTTGTCATCGAGACTATGCATTAAGAGACGGAAAGAGTGTAAACAAGGGATCCCTTCCAATACTGTTGTCAAAGTCAATACAAGAGTTGCCAGGTTTCAGGCAAGATGGCCACTGTTACCTTGGCAACAGGGCCTAGCCTGGCATTCGGCCTTGTTTCCCAGGGAAAGCAGAGAGGTGCTGCTCATGGCAGGCATCCACACAGACAGGCAACACCTCCAGCTCCGTGTGGGAGAGCTCTTCTCGCACTGCTGATTGCCTGCAATCTAAAAATAAGCCTCCAGGAAGCAGAAATTGCATCGGTTTGCAGCTCCCCCAGCAGAAACCCTGCAAAGGCAAGAGCAGAATTTAAACAGGAGCACGACTTTTCCCCAGGGACGGTTCGGCAGCTTGAAGTGAAGAACTCATCCTGAGTCTCAGTGGAGAAACACAACCGTGTATTCACAGTCTGGTACATGGCCAGCACTTACGCATCGCATTACTTGACATCCAGGGAAATAAATTATATGGCAGGGTTGTCTCTTAGTTTGGTATATGTGGAACAGATCCCCAGGCGTGGGATACGGGCTGGGATCTAATCCAGCGGTTCAGGGTTTTATATATAGCATAACAGATCGCTGGGAGTGGGTTACAGGCTGGGATCTAATCCAGGAGTTTGGGAGGTTTATATATAAAGATGAAGCTTAACTTCGTTTGTCACATGTACATTGAAACATACTTGAGAGTGAAATGTGTTGTTTGTGTTGACGACCAGCGTAAGTTGAGGATGTCTCGGAGAAGACATCAAGTGTTGCCCTGCTCCTGGTATCAATGTATCATGCCCAGAACCTACTATCCCTAACTTGTGTGTCTTTGGACTATGGGAGGAAACCAGAGCACCAGGAGGAAACCCACACGGTCATGGGGAGAACGTACAAACTCCTTACAGGCAGTGGTGGGAATTGAACCCCCGAATCTCACAGCTGGTGCTAAAAATCACTACACCGTGCCACCCTTCTACAGTAACGCACCCCAGGAATGCGTTACAGACTGACAGCAAAGGGCAAAACGAGCTGTGGGGTATAGCAAACTTGGGTAAAAAAAACAGCAGATCGACGGGCCGAACACCCTCTTGCGATGCTGTTCAAGCAAAGGTTATTCAGTGATTTCACACACTGCAACCCCCCCCCCCCCCCCACCATCTCTCTCATGACGCTCCCCTCTCACCATACTGCTCCTGTTACCCCGGATAAGGAGAACTCTCCAACAAGGCTCCCAAGCCCTTGACCTTTGACTTTGCTTCCTTTAATTAATGTTGGGCCAATCTGTCTCTCTCACTTTCTTCGCCTTTTGAAAGAGAACTGTGTGTGTCTCCTCCATCAAAGGCACTTTCCATGTCTCGGGAGCTGCCGTTACTAGGGTTTGCCTAGCAACCGGTCTCCAAGTGGGATGGTGGATGGGAAACGTCCTGACGTTATAATGGATGGCTCAGTAGGATCACAGACCTTCTCCCCGAGCCAATTATTTTAATTGTAAAGCGAGAATAGGGCCTGCAGTTGTTTAGGCCTGGCCTTCCTCAAGGACTGTTCCAACCTTTATGACGTCCCTCTGGAAGCTTCAAGCGTTCCCACACATTTTCCAAATGGCCTAGGATCTTGCGTAGAGTGATGTTCCCTCCACACCATCCCATCACACACTCCCAGGGTCAGAGACAGAGTGAATCTACCTCTACGTTGTCCCATCACACACTCCCGGGGTCAGACACAGAGTGAAGCTCCCTCTACACCGTCCCAACACACACTCCCGGGGTCAGACACTTCTGGCTGCATTTTAGTCCCACCCAGTTTATATATGGTCATCCAGTAAGGAAGGGGGCATGGAGGGATGAGGATGTCCTAGTCAACTTGCTCCTGGGGCTGGCGAAATCTGCCATCCGTGGGTCTTGGAAACGGGTGGCGGGAGGATCTCCCCGGGCAGACTGCCTGGCGATGTTTAGGGGGTATGTTTGTGCCCGGGTAACTATTGAAAAAGAACACGCGCAGTCCACAGCGGCCTTGGAGGAGTTTCGAGACCGTTGGGCTCCGTGGGGTGTAAATGCCATCGTGGATAGGGATGGCAACATTCTGGTGTAATGTCTATTGTCTATTTGTAGTGCAGTAATTGTGTTTGCCACTGTTTTGTATATATTGTATAGCACCGAAATTTGTAATAAAGGATTTTGTAATTAAAAAAAAGGTGTCAGACACAGAGTGAAACTCCCTCCACACCGTCCCATCACACACTCCCGGGGTCAAACACAGAGTGAAACTCCCTCCACACTGTCCCATCACACACGCCCGGGGTCAGACACAGAGTGAAACTCCCTCCACACCGTCCCATCACACACTCCCGGGGTCAGACACAAAGTGAAACTCCCTCCACACCGTCCCATCACACACTCCCGGGGTCAGACACAGAGTGAAACTCCTTCCACACTGTCCCATCACACACTCCCGGGGTCAGACACAGAGTGAAGCTCCCTCTGCACTGTCCCATTACACACTCCCGGGGTCAGACACAGAGTAAAGCTCCCTCTACACCGTCCCATCACACACTCCCGGGGTCAGGCACAGAGTGAAACTCCCTCCACACCGTCCCATCACACACGCCCGGGGTCAGACACAGAGTGAAACTTCCTCTGCATTGTTGCAGCTACCTGATGTGATCTCACATATGACTCCTTGTAGAGAAAGATCAGACAAGTGTGAACGAACAAGTCACATCTTTCTATCAGCTCTGGGCAAGTTGGACTTCCATTGTGCTAAGATATTAAAAGTGATGAAAAGTTTCCAAGAAAGTTTTTGCAGGCAGTCTGTAGCTGTCCTTGTGGGAGAGGCTGGTGGGAGCCTTCAAACTCTTCTCGGGCGGTGATTCTGGACAAATGGTCGAAGTGTTAGTGAAGGAGACCTGTTCAAGTTCAAGTTTATTGTCACATGCACAAGTGCCGTGAGGTACAGGTACAATGAAAACCTCACTTGCAGCTGTACAATAGGCACACGAGTGTAGACACCACACAGAACAGAGATTATATATAAATTGCACATGACATTGGAGCAAAATGCCTGTGCAGGCAGCAACCACGCAATCAGGGACGTCCACAGCAGTGCCAGAGGTGTTTTGTTGCTCAGGCAGTGATTATGTTTGTGTAGGTCAGTTTAAGTATTGAATGTTGAAGGGAAGTTGTTGTTTCTGAACCCGGAGGTGTGGAACTTGAGGCTTCTGTACCTCCTGCGCGGTGTGGTGCGGATGGTGGTGACCCAAAAGGCATGAGACATAGGACCAGAATTAGGCCATTCAGCCCATTGAGTCTGCTCTGCCACTTGATCATGGCTGATTTATTAACCCTCTCAATCCCATTCTCCAGCTTTCTCCCCATAATCTTCGATGCCCTCACTAATGAAGAACCTATCAATCTCCACTTTAACAATGACCGATGACTGGACCACCATAGCTGTCTGTGCCAATGAATTCCACAGATTCCCCACCCCCTGGCTAAAGAAATTCCTCCTCATCTCTGTTCTAAAGGGATGTCCTTCTATTTTGAGGTTGTACCCTCTGGTCCTAGACTTCCCCCACTATTGGAAATGTCCTCTCCCTGTCCACTCTATTTAGCCCTTTCAGTAGGTTTCAGTGAGATCTCCCTTCACCCTTCTGAGCTCCAGCGAGTGCAGACCCAGAGCTGCCTCCTTAAGGCAGTGCCTCCTGTGAGTGTTGTCAGTGGTGGGGAGGGCTGTGCCTGCGACGGACTGGACTGTGTCCTCTATCCTCTTCGGCATCCCAGGTCTTGATGCAACCTGTCAGGATGCATTCAATAGTCCGTCTGTAGAAGGTTGTTGGAGTGTTTGGTGACAAGCCAAAAGACACTGGCGTGCCTTCATGATTGCATCTATGTGCTGGGCCCAGGACAGGTCATCCCAGATGTTAACACCCAGGAACTTAAAACTGCTGCCCTCTCTGCATCTGACCCAGCAATGTGAACTGGCACATGGTTTTCTAACTGTGCTCTTTTCTGAAGTCAACAATTATGTCAATGGTTTGGTTGGCGTTGAGGGTGAAGTTGGTATTGTGTACCAGCTGTTCTACTTCAATCCTGTATGCCAACCCCTTACTGCCCATGTTTAGGCCAAAAACAATTGACCATAACTCTGTTAAATTCAAAATAGTTATGTAACGTCTGTGCCCCCAATTTACTCCCGTTCGCTTAGGGTGAACTGCCGTTGCCCTGCCAATAGTGCGATACTTAAGTGTAAATACGGTGTAATGCCCCCCCAGTACATGCTCACAACACAAGTATCAGACAATACCCAAAAACGAGTAAATAATTACAACTTTATAGTTATTTCTTAGTAATGGGTTAGTAGAAACAGATAACCTGAAGGGGCCAAATCAGTAAGTTTATCAGTTTGTGCACATAATATTTTAATACGTTGGAGCTCACGCCTCCAGTTCCATCCACAATGAGCCTTCGGCCACCGTACGAACCACCCATGTCCAGTATCCTCCGCCCTGGAACTGCTGTCCACTCCTCACACGTCATCCTCCTCGCTCACCTCCCGAAAAAGACCATGAGCTCCCGTTCAGCTTCCACATACAAGATAGCATAACAATTCTCCTTTGGCTAGTTCCCCCCTTGCCTACAGTTATAACCCAAACATTCCAGCTACAGAAACCCATTACAGCATTATGTAACATTACAGAGAAGCCATTTTGTTAGCCTGATCAGTTAACACCACAGTTACTGGTACTGAGACCCCTACAGTTATATCTAAAGGTGACCCCCCCCCCCTTTGATGGGGGGGGTCAGCAGTGGAAACGGTGAACAGCTTCAAAATCTTGGAGCATATGCATCTCAGGGGATCAATCCTGGGCCCAACGCATTAATGCATTTATGAAGAAGCTACACTCTTCAGGAATTTTGAGGAGATTCGGTATTTCACCAAAGATTGTAGCAAATTTCTACATCTATACGGGTGAGAGCATTCTGACTACTTCCATCACTGCCCGCTATGGAGGCTCCAAAGCACAGGATCACAAAAGGCCCTGATGGGAGTATACAGACATCGGAACAGTAGCAAAGACGTGGGCTACAGATTACATCGAGAGACAGAAAATGCATGTCAAACAGGCAAAATTACAATAGTCATGGGGGATTTCAAATGCAGGTAGATTGGGAAAATCAGATATGTGTTGGATCCCAAGAGCGGGAATTTGTAGAATACCTACAAGAGGGCTTTTCAGAGTGGCTCGTAGTTGAGCCCGCTAGGGATTCAGCTATTGCGGATTGGGTGGTGTACAATGATTGCAGAGCTTAAGGTAAAGGAACTCTTAGGGATCAGTGGTCATAATATGATAGAATTTACCCTGCAATTTGAGAAGAAGATGCTGATGTCAGATGTACCAGTATTACAGATACTGTAATACTGGGACCCTTACTCTTCGTGATTCTTATAAATGACCCAGACGAGGAAGTGGAGGGATGGGTTAGCAAGTTTGCTGATGACACAAAGGTTGGAGGTGTTGTGGATAGTGTGGAGGGCTGTCAGAGGTTACAGCGGGACATTGATAGGATACAAAACTGGTCTGAGAAGTGGCAGATGGAGTTCAACCCAGCTAAGTGTGAGGTCAAATATGAAGGCAGAAAATAGTATTAGTGGTAAGGCTCTTGGCAGTGTGGAGGATCAGAGGGATCTTGAGGTCCGAGTCCATAGGACACCCAAAGCAGCTGCGGTTAAGAAGGCGTACGGTGTATTGGCCTTCATCACTCGAGAAAATGAACTTAGGTAGTGTTACAGCTATATAGGACCCTGGTCAGACCCCACTTGGAGTACTGTGCTCAGTTCTAGTCACCTCACTACAGGAAGGACGTGGAAACCATAGAAAGGGTGTAGAGGTGATTTACAAGGATGTAGCCTGGATTAGGGAGCATGCCTTATGAGAACAGGTTGAGTGAACTTGGCCTTTTCTCGGAGCAACAGAGGATGAGAGGTGACCTGATAGAGGTGTACAAGATGATGAGAAGCATTGATCATGTGGATAGTCAGAGGCTTTTTCCAAGGGCTGAAATGGTTGCCACAAGAGGACACAGGTTTAAGGTGCTTGGAAGTAGGTACAGAGGAGATGTCAGGGGTAAGTGTTTTACTCAGAGAGTGGTGAGTGTGTGGAATGGGTTGCCTGCTATGGTGGTGGAGGCGAATACGATAGGGTCTTTTAAAAGACTTTTAGATCGGTACATGGAGCTTAATAAAATAGAGGGCTATAAGTAAGCCTAGTAATTTCTAATGTAGGGACATGTTCAGCACAACTTTGTGGAACGAAGGGCCTGTATTCTGTTGTAGGTTTTCTATGTTTTTATGTTTACAGTGAAGTAAAGGGAATGACAGAGGCATGAGAGAGGAGTTGGCCAAGGTTGCTTGGAAGGGGTCACTAGAGGGATGACGGAAGAGCAGCATTGGCTGGAGTATTACAGGGAAGATTCTAGCCTGGCTGGCTGGCAGGAGGCAAAGAGAGAGACTGGCTGCCGGTGACTAGTGGTGTTCCACAGGGGTCTGTATTGGGACCCCAATTCTTTTTTACGTTATATGTCAATGATTTGGATGAAAGAATTGATGGCTTTGTGGCCAAGTTTGTGGACGATAGGAAAACAGGTGGAGGGGCAGGTAGTTTTGAGGAAGCAGAGAAGCTACAGTAGGACAGACAGATTAGGAAAATGGGTAAAGGAATACAGTGTCGGGAAGTCTATGGCCATGCACTTTGGTAGAAGAAATAAAAGTGTAGGCTATTTTCTAAATGGAGAGAAAATTCTGAGCTGCAAAGGGATGTGGAGTACACATGCAGGATTCCCTATAGGGTAGTTTTCAGGTTTCAGTCAGCGGTGAGGAAGACAAATGCAATGTTAGCATTCATTTTGAGAAGACTAGAGTATAAAATCAAGGAGGTTTTATAAGGCACTGGTGAGGCCTCGCAGAGCAGCGTGAGCAGTTTTGGGCTCCTTATCTGTGAAAGGGTATGCTGATGTTGGAGAGGGTTCAAAGGAGATTCTAAGATTGAAAGGCTTAAAAAGCTTTTGATGTTTCTGGGCCTGTATCACTGGAATTCAGAAGAATGAGGGGATTCTCATTGAAGCTTGTCGAATATTGAAAGGCCTTGATAGAGTGGACGTGGAGAGGATGTTTCCTACAGTGTATGAGTCTGGGACTAGAGGGCACAGCCTCAGAATAGAGGAACGTCCACTTAGAATGGAGATGATGAGGAGTTTCTTTAGCCAGGAGTGGTGAATCTGTGGAATTCATTGCCAGAGGTGGCTGTGGAGGCCAAGTAATTGGGGATATTTAAGGCAGATGTTAATAGATATTTGATTAGTCAGGGAATGAAGGGTTGCCTGAGAAGGCAGGAGATTGGGGCTGAGAGGGAGATGGATCAGCCATGATGAAATGATGGAGCTGACTCGATGGGCCAGTTGGCCTTCTTCTGCTCCTCTATCTTATGGTCTAATCCCAAACTGAAACAGGAACTTGCAAAGTCTGGTTGGGAGAGGCAGGGAGTATGGAAAATAGGTGGGGGCTTTTGGACATGAGATGTGGAAAGCTCAGGGCCAGGATGTTCTGGTCGAATGGCACGTGCGTGATGTTGATGTTTCAGGACTTCACTGTTGATAATGGAGGTGGTTTATATTGAGTCTCTGGTCAGGAAAAAAGAGGTGTATGCTGGTTGTAGATAGCTGGGTTCAAGCAAATTCCTTGAGACTAAAGGATGCAGGTATACGCTTAAAGAAATCAGGTGGGCAGAAAGATGATGTGAGATATCCTTGATAGATTTGTAAATTGTTTTATTCTTGTCGCAGGTAGCAAGATACAGTGAAAAGCTTGTGCATACTGTTCGAAACAAGCTGCAGAGAGTTATAAACTCTGTCAGCTCTGTCATGGGTACGAGGCGCCATAATATCCAAGACATTTTCAAGGAGCAATATCTCAAGAAGGTGACGTCGGTCATGAAGGATCCCCTTCACCCAGGACACTCCTGTTCTCACTGCAGGAGGTACAGAGCCTGAAGGCACACGCTCCATGATTCAGGAACAGCTTCTTCCCCTCTGCCAGCAGATTTCTGAATGGACATTGAACCCGTGAACACCACCTCCTCACTGCTTTTTATTTCTATTTTTGCACTACTTATTTAATTCATACTGTAATTGACTTTTATCCCTCTATTATCATGTATTGCATTTTACTGCTGCTGCAAATTTAACAAATTTCATGGCATAAGCCAGTGATATTAAACCTGATTCTGATACTGCTCATACAAACCAGATCATTACACAGTAGAACAGGGTAAAACAATGACAGAACGCAGAAAGAAGTGTAAAAAGTACAGGTAGACATAAGGTGCAAATGTTCACTGGCAATGAGTGTACAATAGGGTTCACTATTACACTGTGTGAGTGTGTGTATGTGTGTGAGTGTCTGTGTCTGTGTGAGTGTGTGTATGTGTCTGTGTGTGTGTCTGTGTCTGTGTGTCTCTGTGTGTGAGTGTGTGTGTGTGTGTGTGTGAGTGTGTGTCTGTGTGTATGTGTGAGTATCTGTGTGTGTGTCTCTATGTGTGTGAGTGTGTGTGAGTGTGTGTGGGTGTGAGTGTGTGTGAGTGTCTGTGTGTGTGTGTGTGTGTGTGTGTGTGTGTGTGTGTGTGTGTGTGTGTGTGTGTGTACATGTGGGTGTGCCTGTGTCTGCTGTATTGATGTGGTGTCTGGTGCAGTTAGCGACTTGGCGCTCGGATTCCTGACCCATTCAGTGGGATTCATTTGGCTGGGGAATTCTCTCTCACTCTCTCATGGAGAGCTGGGCAGAGAAATAAATAGCAGCAGTTATCATGTGGTGCATGACTGTACTGCAATCGTCGAGATCAAGACAGCCTTACTGATAGCTGAGGTTATTCGGAGAGACTTCACTGGCTTGAGATTGTTTGTCCTGAGGGCGGGCAAGGCTGAGGAGTGACCTGTTAGAGGCCTGTAAAACTAGGAGGGGTGTATACAATGTGGACGGTTGCAGCCTTTGCCCCAGAGTAGGGGGGGCTAAAGCTAGGGGGCACAGGATTAAGGTAACAGGGGATTCGAGGGGCATGCTTTTCAGATTTATCCCTCAAATCCCCTCTTGATTTTAACCTCCGCCTCCAACACAGAGGCAGCTCAAAATTGTCCAGATTTGACAACGTCAGTGCACGAAAGCATGCAGATATAGTCAGAGGTTCAGCTGTCGTTCAGACCAAACATCAGAATGGGGAAGACGTGATCTAAGTGACTGTGACCATGGAATGGTTGTTGGTGCCAGATGGGGTGGTTTGAGTATCTCAGAAACTGCTGATCCCCTGGGATTTTCACACACAGCAGTCTCTAGCGTTTACAGAGAATGGTGTGAGAAACAAAAATCGTCCAGTGAGCGACAGTTCTGTGGGTGAAATCGCCTTGTTACTCAGAGAGGTCAGAGGAGAATGGCCAGACTGGTTCAAGCTGACAGTAACTTAAATAGCAATGTGTTACAACAACAGTACGCAGAGGAGTATCTCTGAATGCACAGCGTGTCGAACATTGGAGTGGTCGGGCTACAGCAGCAGAAGACCATGAACATACACTCGGTGGCCACTTTATTAGGTACTGAAGGTATCCAACAAAGTGGCCGCTGGGTGTATTACCTGTCAATGCACTGCCCTGTAGACATTTCAAACCACTTTTCTAATGCATTGTAAATACATCCTGGTATTTGTGTATTTTTGCACATTTATTCAATATTTGCATATAATTCTTTATTCTTGTTGAAGATTGTTGTTTATTGCACCACACCACAGCAAGTTCCCAATCCATGTAACTGTGTATGGTGATTAAAGCTCATCCTTAATCCCTCACAAAAGCAGAACCGTCTGAGTTAACCGCTGGGGGTTTCGGGCAGTCAGAGGGGACAGACTGAAGATCATGAGGGCTGGGCGTTTCCCCTGTAAATCTAAAACTGGGGGGGGGGGGGACATTGCTGTTTAAAAATGATGGGGTGAGGCCACATTAAGTCAGAAATTAGATGTTTTTCCTGTCTGCCAAATATTTGGAACTCAGTTCCCCAAAGTGACTGGCAGGGTGAAGATACATCTCTACCAAGGGAGGTGTCAGACGCTCCTTCTCCCCGCTAGCCTGCAGGTCACCCTTTGGCAAGATGTAACCCCTGCTCAGAACTCCCCCTCCTCCCCACCCCCCAGTCAAGATCACGTGAAGTCATGGGATGGTCGTATAAGCAGTCGGTGCATCTCACAATTCCTGGTTATGTGACTACTGACGCCAGGCAGACAATCGATAATGGCTGGAGTCATCTGACTTGTAAAGACACTGCCCAGAGGATGGCAGTGAATGGCAGAACACTTCTGTAGAAAAATTTGCTAGGAGCAGTCATGCTCAAGACATGATCACCCACGTCATACGGCACGGCACGTAAGCAACAAACGAATGATTGCCCAAAGGCAGTGGAAGCTGAATGAGATAGGTAAATTGGTAGACTGTTGTCACACCCACTGAGGTCCAGTGAGAACCATGTGCATTGAGGTAGAACAGGGCAGAGCAAGTTAGTGACCCAGTTCCAGAGAAGATGCAGTATCAGCAGAGAATAAAGTGTAAGCGCTATGATGAGGCAGAGTCCATCTTGAGGATGCACACAAAATGCTCAGTGGGTCAGCCAGCATCTATGGAGGAGAATAAACAGTCAACGTTTTGGGCCAGGACCCTTCCTCAGGACTGGAAAGGAAGAGGGAAGAAGTCAGATTAAGAAGTTGGGGGAGGGGGAGGAGTAGAAGCTGCCAGGTGAGGGGGGAAGTGGATGGGTGTGGAGGGGTGATAAGTTGAAGAGGTAAGAGGCTGGGGAAGAAGGAATCCGATAGGAGAGGAAGGAAAGAAGGAGGGGAACCAGAGGGAGGTGATGGGCAGGCGAGGAGAGCAGAAGGAGTGAGAGAGGAACCAGACGGGGGGTGGGAATGGAAAAAGAGAGGAGGTGGGAGGGGGAGAAATTAGTGGAAGTTGGCGAAATCAATGTACAGAGTACCACTTCGTTGTACCAGGGAACCGTTCAGTAGTCTTATTACAGTAGAGTAGGAATGTCCTTGATCCTGGTGGTACGTGCTTTCACGTGTCGTATCTTCCACCCAGAGGGAGGGGAGGGTTGAGAGAATGCCCAGATGGGTGGGGTCCTTCACTATCTCCCCAGGACCAGCACGTCCTTGCTCAGGTACAAGGACCCAAATATTCCAAACGCAGTCTGCAGAGCCTCAGCAGGATACCCCTTACCTCTCCATTCGTGCCTCTGGAGAGGAATGCCAACAGTGAGGCAGAATACCTGTCTGGGTGGTGCTGCAACGTCAGCCTCTCGCAAAGCGAAAGAGCCAGTTGCTGGCTTCAGGAAGGGGGGAGGAGGGGGGTAACAGTTACCAGTCTATATTGAAGGGTTGGCAGTGGACAGTGTCGGCAGCTTTAAACTCGTGTGTGTTATCATCTTGGCCCAAATCATGGATGTAATCATAGAATATAGAACAGCATATGGCCCACAATGTTATCCCAACCTTTTCAACTGATCCGCAATCAATCTAATCTCTCATAACCCTCCATTTTTCTTTCATCATGCCTCTATAAGAGTCTCTTAAATGTCCCTCCACACCAACCCTGCATCCGCCCTCTCCATGTAAAACACCTATCTCTGACATCCCCGCCAAACCTTACTCCACTCACCTTAGAAGTATGTCCTCTCGTTCAGGCCACTGCCACCATCTGTGGCGGTCCGCTCTATCAATGCCTCATCATCTTGTACTGCTCTATCCAGTCACCTCTCATCCCCCTTCGCTCCAAAGACAAGAGCCCTACCTCACTCAGCCTATCCTCATATGACATGCTCTCCAATCCAGGTGAATCTCCTCTGCACTCTCTCCGAAGCTTCCTCGTCCTTCCTATAATGAGGCAACCAGAACCGAACACAGTATTCCGGATTGGATCGCAGCCTCCGGCACTGTGTGCGTGAAGTTTGCACGTACTCCGTGTGACCATGTGGGTTTCCCTGAGGTGCTCCAGTTTCCTCCCGCGTCCCAATGACGTGCGAGACTGCAATCGTAAGGAAGGTGCGTTTGCTTTCTCAGGAGGTTCAATCTGATGAACTTCCAAAACAGATCTCGGTGGCTGAAGGTTGAACAGTATGTGAGTTTTGTATCTTGGAGTACTGGTGACACTGTTTTGGGCAGCGACAGGAATTTCCCCAATGGGGATTGGGGAATTAGTTTATTATTGTTACACGTACTGACATCTTAGTGGAAAACATTGTTTTGCGTGCCATCCAGACACATCATTTCATTGCGTCAGTACATCAAGTGGAAAGGAGCGCAAAACAGTAATAGAATGCAGAATAAAGTGTTACAGCTACAGAGAAAGCTTAATGCAGGAAGTAGATTGTGAGGTCAAGCATCCATCTGGTTGTACTAGGGACTTTGGAATAGTCTGTTTCTACAGATGTACTATGGAGAGTATTCTAACCAGCTGCATCACCGTCTGGTATTGGGGGGGGGCGGGGGGCTACTGCACAGGATCAAAGTAAGCTGCAGAGAGCTGTAAAATTAATCAGCTCCATCGTGGCCACTAGCTTCTGTAGTATCCAAGATATCTTCAAGGAGCGAAGTCTAAGAAAGGCAGCGTCCATCATCAAGGACCCCCACCACCCAGGAGGGAGGTGCAGATGCCTGAAAGCACACACTCAATGACTCAGGAACAGCTTCTTCCCCTCTGCCATCCGATTTCTGAATGGCCATTGAACCCGTGAACACCACCTCACTGTGCTTTTAATTTTTATTTTTGTACGACTTATTTAAGATGGCGCTACCGAAGATGTGCGACAGCTTACAGGCAGTTTGAAAGCAAATTAATTTGATTTAAAATCATCACTAATCATACTCTTTGGGAGTAAATCGTGGCAATGAAAGGCGAGTGACAGGAAAGCAAACTCGAGAAACAGCAGTGCCCTGCTGCATGCTGTGAAATCAACACCCTTGGAGTTGGAGCCATGCTGGTTGAAGTGGATGATTTGTAGGGGAGAAGGTGGGATGGAGGAGTTCCAATGCCCTTCCAGCATACCCGGGTGCAAGGGTGGCTGTGGCTCTAAGCACCAAGCCGATTTGGTGAGGGCGAGAGCAGCTCTGTCAGCAGCAAAATCCCGGTCCGAAGTGAATCGCTGGGCAGCGAGCTCTAGGCCCGGAATGATTCGCCACAGCAAGACCCAGGTCCTAATGTGAGGTACTGTATGCCTTTTGG
Organism: Hypanus sabinus; assembly: GCF_030144855.1. Lineage (NCBI taxonomy): Eukaryota > Metazoa > Chordata > Chondrichthyes > Myliobatiformes > Dasyatidae > Hypanus > Hypanus sabinus. Next base: position 28,239 of record NW_026779758.1, read on the forward strand.
ACAATCTAAACGCCGGTCAACTGGAAAGGCTAGGTGTCCAGAGTTGTGTGAGGCTGGATCACTCTGGGCAACGAGACAACTTGGAGAGGTTGAGAATGGCTTCTCCGGCAGCAAAATCAAGGCCTGGAGCAATTCGCTGCGGCAGGGGCCTGGTTCCTAGTGTGCGCTATTTCCTAGCGCAAATAGTCCTGGGGTCCCCTCTCTCCACACGTTAAAGCTGTGAGGCTGCCCCGGCTGCTGTGCTTCATGTCTGTGAACGTTGCAGTGATTTGCCCCACCAATATGATGAACTGAATACCAAGCCTTTGGGCCTACTCCGGGCTGCTCCGGGGAATTTGGATCTAAGGGCTCAATTTGGTTCAGAATGCCATTGTTGTTGCTTGCTTCTGTTGCTTGCGTGATTAGTGTTATGTCTTTCTCTCTGTGGGTACTGTGAGCTGGTCCTTTTTATTACTGGGTTCGTCTGGGTTCTTTGCCTTGCGACTGCCTGTTAACGAACAAATCTGAAGGTTGTTGAATTTATACATGTGATTATAATAAATGCACTTTGAATCATAATTTAACTATTGAATATATATATTCATACTGTAATCCACAGTTTGTTCATATATTATCATGTATGGCATTGTATTACTGTCACAAAGTTAACAAATTCCACAACATATGCCAGTGATATTAAACCTGATTCTGGTTCTGATTGTAACAGCAGTGTAAATGCTGTCCTTGATCCTGGTGGTACAAGCTTTCAGGATTTTGTACCTTCTGCCTGATGGAGGGACGAGAAGAGAGAATGACTGGTGGGTGGGGCCTTTGATTCTGTTTTACCGAGGCAGTCCATGGAGGGGAGGCTGGTTTCTGTGTCCACAACTCTCTGCTGTTGCTTGTGGCCATAGACACAGAAGTTGCTGTACCTGTGGTTCCTGTGGTGAATCTGTAAAAATTGGCAAAGGTCAACGGGGACATGTTGGATTTTCTTAGCCTCCTGAAGAAGTAGAGGAATTGGTGAGATTTCTTGGTCACAGTGTCCACAAGGTTGGACCAGGACAGGCTGTTGGTGAAGTTCACACCCCAGAAACTTGAAGCTCTGAACCCTCCTGACCTCGACACGTTTGAAGTAATCTTGATGAATCCCCACTTCAGCAGACTCTTCAAGGGTCAGTGAGATTGTCTGGATGACGTTCCAGCACCTTGACCAAGTCTGTAGATCTGGATGGTGCTAATCCATCTTCCATTCATGGGAGAAAGGACATGCTTTCCATTAACAAATTTCATCAGCCATTGTTTCACTGATTGACCTTCAGCCTTTCATCTGGAGCCGATCCTAAACCAACTCTCAAGTCAACCATTCTCAACGTGGAATTTTTTTTTGAATAAATGACCATGCACTTTGAGTTTAATCTCAAAGGGAGAATGTGTGCAAATTCTGGACAGTCAACAGCTAAGAGGCCAGAAGGGATCATGGAGACAGGGAGGAGTATAGGGGCAGGAGGATGTTATGGTGATGAAGAGGAGTGCAGGGGAGAAAGGCAGTCAGGGAGGTTGGAAGGACTGTAGAAAAGGGTAGGCAGTTTATGGAGACGGCGGGGGGTCACCCTAACAGAATGGATTAGGGGCCAGAGGGGTTTATAGAGACTGGGAGAGGTTTAGGGACCAGAGGGCGTTACAAAAATGTGGAGGGGCAAGCCATAGGTAACAGAGACAGGGAGGGGTGTAGTGTAGGGGCCAGAGGGCGTTAGAGACGGGGAGGGGTATAGGGGCCAGAGCGAGTATAGAGACAGGGAGGGGTGTAGAGGCTAGAGGGAGATAGAGACGCGGAGGGGTGTAGGGGCCAGAGGGAGTATAGAGACAGGAAAGGGTATAGGGGCTAGAGGGAGTTAGAGACGGGGAGGGGTGTAGGGGTCAGAGGGAGTATAGAGACGGGAAGGGGTGTAGGGGACAGAGGGAGTATAGAGATGGGGTGGAGTGTAGGGGCCAGAGGAGGTTAGAGAGATTGGGAATGGTGTAGGGACTAGAAGGAGTTACAGAGACAGGGTGGTTGGAGGGGCCTGATAGCATTACGGAGATGGGGAGGGGTGTAGGAGCTGAAGGTTGTTATGTAGATGGGTGACAGTGTTTGGGAGGGAGGGTGTCACAGAGAGTGGAAATGTGTAGAAGTCAGATGGAGTTAGAGACGGGGAAGAGTTTAGGGTCGAGAGGCGTTTACAGAGACAGAGAGGGAAGGTGAAAACTCTGGGCAGATTTGGTAAACCAGAAACGGCCGTAGCTCAATGCAGAATGGGAAGCAGTTCTCCATTCGAATTAGCACCTGGAAGCAGAAGAGTTTCGGCTTCTACGCTGCCCAATGGGAATTCGGTAATTGAATCCGTTTCCATGGAAGCAGAGGGGCAGCAGGCAGTATAACTGAGATCAACAGACAACCAAGAATGTTCCTGTCAGGGCTGACGGATTATATGGATGACTTTAAAAATAGAGTAAGGCTTCTTCGGCCTAGTAGGTTCCTAATCATTTATCGCTGGATTTATTCCAATGACTGGTACCATTAACCATTTTGACATCTCTGGGATATAATTAGAGATGCAGTGTGTTGGAAAATGTATAAATCTCTTCATGGAAAGCCACTGGGGTGTGACTATCGATGGTGACAAATGCCTGATTAAGCAGTAAACAGTGCAAGGGAAATTAGACACAGTTCTTTCCTTCCGTGAGCAAAGGCTCCAAAACAGGCCCATGCAGAATCTCCTGAAGGGGGCTCCTTGCCGAAAGGGTCCCAAATAAAGTTGGAAATATTGATCAGGCATTGGAACGCGTGTTGGTAGTAGGCTTCTTGGCCTACCGTTTCTAGGGAAACGCACAAGCCTGCCCCAGAGTTCTGAGCTCTGAGACTAAAATTACTCCTCCCCTGAGGCTTCACTTGTACAGGGAAAGATTATTGCAAATCCTTGCAAACAGGCTAAGTTGAAAATTCAGCCTTTTGAAACAGCACCACCTGTGGGCAACTGAAAGAAGACATTTAATGGAACTGAGGGCAAGGCTCATCTTACACTTCTGGGTGGAGGGTGAGCAAAACAAACAGTGGTTGGCAAAGCCAGGACTGACACATACACCAGAGGTAATAATGACACTACAGAGAGAGAGAGATAGAGTCATGGGAACATTTGATAATAAAGACATATAGAAGAGATGGGGAGAGTCTATCATTGAACAACATCAGGGTACATTAACGGTGGAGATAGGATAGTCACAGTAGAGCCAAGGGTACAGTACCGGTGGGGACGGGTCTGTCACTGTATAACACCGGGGTACGGTACCAGTGCGGATGGGTCTGTCGCTGTATAACACCAGGGTACGGTACCGGTGGGGACGGGTCTGTCACTGTATAACACCGGGGTACGGTACCAGTGGGGACAGGTCTGTCACTGTGTAACACCGGGGTACGGTACCAGTGGGGACAGGTCTGTCACTGTATAACACCAGGGTACGGTACCGGTGGGGACGGGTCTGTCACTGTATAACACCGGGGTACGGTACCGGTGGGGACGGGCCTGTCACTGTATAACACCAGGGTACGGTACCGGTGGGGACGGGTCTGTCACTGTATAACACCGGGGTACGGTACCGGTGGGGACTGGTCTGTCACTGTATATCACTGGGGTACGGTACCGGTGGGGACGGGTCTGTCGCTGTATAACACCGGGGTACGGTATCGGTGGGGATGGGTCTGTCACTGTATAACACCGGGGTACGGTACCGGTGGGGATGGGTCTGTCGCTGTATAACACTGGGGTACGGTACCGGTGGGGACTGGTCTGTCACTGTATAACACAGGGGTACGGTACCGGTGGGGACGGGTCTGTCGCTGTATAACACCGGGGTACGGTACCGGTGGGGACGGGTCTGTCGCTGTATAACACCGGGGTACGGTACCGGCGGGGACGGGTCTGTCACTGTGTAACACCGGGGTACGGTACCGGTGGGGACGGGTCTGTCACTGTGTAACACTGGGGTACTGTAACGGTGGGGACGGGTCTGTCACTGTGTAACACCGGGGTACGGTACCGGTGGGGACGGGTCTGTCACTGTGTAACACCGGGGTACGGTACCGGTGGGGACGGGTCTGTCACTGTGTAACACCGGGGTACGGTACCGGTGGGGACTGGTCTGTCACTGTATATCACTGGGGTACGGTACCGGTGGGGACGGGTCTGTCGCTGTATAACACCGGGGTACGGTATCGGTGGGGATGGGTCTGTCACTGTATAACA
>NW_026779758.1:37500-50000 GCF_030144855.1 Hypanus sabinus
GTCTTTTTCTCTGTTGATCAGTGTTTTAAAAAAAAGCCAAATTAGATCCGCTCTAATCCTGTGCTGTAAAACAATAAAACTTGAAAGCCTCCAAGGAGAGTGAATACTTTTTACTGTATGGACTGTATCATATATTCTTTAATTGGCATAGTTTATTTCTTTTGAACATTTTGTCAGTGTAGTTTTTCACTGAGGCTATTGTAATCCTTTGTTCTACCCTGAATGCCTACAAGAAAGTGAATCCCAGGTTAGTATATGGTGACATATATGTGCTTCGATAATAAATTGACTCCGAAGGCTCTGTCCACCTTCACTTCCCTTTGACTTTTGACATCAGAGCATTGGTCAGGCCTTGTGTAGAATAAAGCTGAAAGAAGAGAGAGTTAACAAATTAGATAATAAATTAAATGTATTATCCAAGTAGGTATATGTTAATATCTCTCTCTCCTCTCTCGCTCTCACTCTCACTCTCTCACTCTATATCTCTCTCTTACACACACACACTCTCTCTCTCTCTCTCTCTCTCTCTCTCTCTCTCTCTCTCTCTCATATATCTTAGATATATATACCTAAGCATTTTAGGAACAGCTTGTTCCCCTCTACCATCAAATTTCTCAACTGGCAATGAACCCATGGACATTCCCTCACTAACCTGGCTCTCTTTTATTGCTTAGCCAATTTTATTTACATATGTTTCTTACTGGAATTGAGAGTATATTTAATATATTGCATTGTTGCTGCCGCAAAACAACAAATTTTTGGACATGTGTCAGCGATGATAGACAGGATTTTGATGCCATATTCCGCCTTGAGGTTTGTTTTCTTGCAGGGATTTACAGGGAGAAGGAAATACAATAGAGTTTATAAAAAACTGACAAAGGCTGACAAGCCGCCAGTGTGCAAAGGAAGACAAACTGTGCAAATAAAAAAATAATACTGAGAACACGAGCTGCAGAGAGCCCCTGAAAGTGAGTCCGTAGGTCGCAGAGTCAGTTTAGATTGGTGGTGAATTAAGTTATCCCACGCTGGTTCAGAAGCCTGATGGTAATAACTGTCCCTGAAGCTGGTGCTGTGGGACCTGAGGCTCCTGTGGCTCCTGCCTGATGGTAGAAGTGAGAAGAGGGGATGGCCTGGATGGTGGGTTCTTTGACGGTGGACACTGCTTTCCTGTGGCAGCGCTGCATGTGAACGTACTCAGTGGTGGGGTGCCTGTGATGGTCTGGGCTGGATCCACCACTTTCTGTGGACTGTTCTGTTCCACACCAGGCCGAGATGCAGCCAGTCAGAGTACTCTCCACTGTGCGTCTATAGAAGTTTGTTAAAGTGTTTGTGACATGCTGAATCTACACAAACCACTAAGAACGTAGAAGCATTGTTGTGCCTTTGTGAGGGCACGCACTGGTCCCAGGACTAATCCTCCGATATGTTACCACCTCGAATTTAAAGCCACTGACTACCTCCCCCTCCATTATTCTAGTGAGGAGTGGCTCATTTGGACTCTTTCAGCTGCACCACGATCTATTAGCAAATTCTTCCCCCGACCGATTCATTATGGTCACGTGTACAGTGGAAGAGCTTTGTTTTGCGTTACAAGAACCAGAGACATAGCCTCAAGATTCGGGGGAGTAGATTTAAGACGGAGATGAGGAGGAACTGCTTTTCCCAGAGAGTGAATTCTCTGCCCAGGGAAGCAGTGGAAGCTACTTCAGTAAATATATTGAAGACAAGGTTGGATAGATGTTTACACAGTAGGGGAACTAAAGGTTTTGGGGAAAAGTCAGGTAGGTGGAGATGAGTCCATGGCCAGATCTTACTGAATGGCAGAGTAGGCTCGATGGGCCCAGATGGCCGACTCCTGCTCCTATTTCTTATGTATGTTTTATGATTTTATCCTTACAGATCCTTCCATCACAAGAGAGCATTGAGGTTGTAAAAGGTAAAGCAATAACAGAATGCAGAATAGAGTGTCGCAGTTACAGAGAGAGTGCAGTACGGGCAGGCAATAAGGTGCAAGGTTATGACGAGGTAGAGTGGAAGGTCTTGTGCCCCATCTTATCGCACAAGGGAACAATAGTCTTATTACAGTGGATTCCAGTGTAGTACACAAAATGTTCTGCATACAGACACGGTCAGGTAGGGAATTAAGGGTTATAGGGGAAAGGCAGGTGTTTTTGAGCTGAGTCCAAGGCCAGATCAGTTCTGATCTTACTGGATGGGGGAGCAGGCTCGATGGGCCGGATGGCCGACTCCTCCCCTCTTGGTCTTATGTTCTCCTAACAGTGGGATGAAAGCTGTCCTCGAGCCTGGTTTCTGGATTTTGTATCTTCTGCTCAGTGCGAGAGGGGGACAAGAGGGAACGTCCAGGATGGGAAGGGCCCCTGATTACACTGGCTGCCATTCCGATGGAGTGAGGAGTGGAGACAGAGGCTGGTGTCCACAACTCTCTGCGGTCACGGGCGGAGCAGTTGCTGTACCAAGCCCCTGATGCATCCAGACACAATGCTTCATTGCTTGCACAGTTCTGTCGTGAAAGAGAATTCTTACAGATCACTGCTACCCTATTCTCCCCCTCCCACTCGGAGTCACTGGCCCCTCACTTCCAGATGCCACCACTAAGACACCAACTGATCAGCCCCATTCCATACAGCAAAGAACAGACCAGCACCAGTCAGGCCCTTTGGCCCACAACGGTTTGCCAGTCCTTGAGCCAAACAGTGACCCTAGCATCCCTCTCTGAATGGGGGGCGCAGTGGGTAGAGTCGCTTCTTGTGTCTCCAGAGACCCGGATCCAACCCTGACGAGTGTGTGTGTGTGTGTGTGTGTGTGTGTGTGTGTGTGTGTGTGTGTGTGTGTGTGTGTGTGTGTGTGTGTGTGTGTGTGTGTGTGTCTGTGTGTGTGTGTGTGTGTGTGTGTCTGAGTGTGTGTGTGTGTGTGTGTGAGTGTACGTGTGTGTGTGTGAGTGTGTGTGTGTCTGTGTGTGAGTGTGCGTGTGTGTGAGTGTGTGTGTGTGTGTGTCTGTGTGAGTGTACGTGTGTGTGTGTGTGTGTCTGTGTGTGAGTGTGCGTGTGTGTGAGTGTGTGTGTGTGTGTGTGTGTCTGTGTGAGTGTACGTATGTGTGTGTGTCTGTGTGTGTGTGAGTGTACGTGTGTGTGTGTGTCTGTGTGTGTGTGTGTGAGTGTGTGTGTGTGTGAGTGTGTGAGTGTGTGTGTGTGTGTGTGTGTCTGTGTGAGTGTGTGTGTACATGTGTGTGTGTGAGTGTGTGTACGTGTGTGTGAGTGTGTGTGTGTTTACGTGTGTGTGTGAGTGTGTGTGTGTCTGTGTGAGTGTACGTGTGTGTGTGTGAGTGTACGTGTGTGTGTGTGTGAGTGTACGTGTGTGTGTGTGTGTGTGTCTGTGAGTGTGAGTGTACGTGTGTGTGTGTGTCTGTGTGTGAGTGTGTGAGTGTACGTGTGTTTGTGAGTGTGTGTGTCTGTGTGTGAGTGTGTGTGTGTGAGTGTACATGTGTGTGTGAGTGTGTGTGTACGTGTGTGTGTGTGTGAGTGAGTGTGTGTGTATGTGTGTGAGTGTACGTGTGTGTGTGTGTCTGTGTGAGTGTGTGAGTGTACGTGTGTGTGTGTGTCTGTGTGTGAGTGTGTGAGTGTACGTGTGTTTGTGAGTGTGTGTGTCTGTGTGTGAGTGTGTGTGTGTGTGAGAGTGTACATGTGTGTGTGAGTGTGTGTGTACGTGTGTGTGTGTGTGAGTGAGTGTGTGTGTATGTGTGTGAGTGTGTGTGTGTGTGTGAGTGTGTGTATGTGTGTGTGTGAGTGTGTGTGTTTACGTGTGTGTGTGAGTGTGTGTGTACGTGTGTGTGAGTGTGTGTGTACATGTGTGTGTGTACATGAGTGTGTGTGTGTGTGTGTCTGAGTGTGTGTGTGTGTGAGTGAGTGTGTGTGGTATACATGTGTGTGTGTGTGGTGTACGTGTGTGTGTGTGTGTGTGTTTGTGTGTGTGTGGTGTACGTGTGCGTGTGTGTGTGTGTGCTTGTGTGTGTGTGGTGTACGTGTGTTTGTGTGTGTGTGGTGTACGTGTGTGTGTGTGTGTGTGTAGTTCACACAGTTGCCCTGTGACCCTCTGGATTCCACCCCACCCCCACCCCGGTACTCCCACATGCAGGGTTGGTGGTTAATCAGCCACTGTAAATTGTGGGTGAGGTGTAGAATCCAGGGGAAGCTGTTGGGGATGAGGGGAGAATGAAATAGGGGTGGGTGTAAATGAGTGCTTTGTGGTCAGCACAGAGTTGTTGAGCTGAAAGGCCTGTTCTCCTGCTGTATTGCTCAATAACCATAAATCATAAGAACTAAACTAATTCATCATGGGAACAGGCCCTTGGAAACTGGATTATAGTCACACATGGCATAAACAGACCCTTCGGCCCATTTTAGCCATGACGACCAGTTCCCATCTAAGCTTGTCCCATTTAAGCTTGTCCCATTTGCCCTCTAAACCTTTCCTATCCGTGTACCTGTCCGTATCCCTCTAAACCTTTCCTATCCGTCTACCTGTCCGTATCCCTCTAAACCTTCCCTATCCGTGTACCTGTCCATATCCCTCTAAACCTTTCCTATCCGTGTACCTGTCCATATCCCTCTAAACCTTTCCTATCCATCTACCTGTCCATATCCCTCTAAACCTTTCCTATCCGTGTACCTGTCCGTATCCCTCTAAACCTTTCCTATCCATCTACCTGTCCATATCCCTCTAAACCCCTCCTATCCCTGTACCTGTCCGTATCCCACTAAACCTTTCCTGTCCGTGTACCTGTCCATATCCCTTTAAACCTTTCCTATCCATGTACCTGTCCATATCCCTCTAAACCTTTCCTATCCGTGTACCTGTCCATATCCCTCTAAACCTTTCCTATCCGTGTACCTGTCCGTATCCCTCTAAACCTTTCCTATCCGTGTACCTGTCCGTATCCCTCTAAACCTTTCCTATCTGTGTACCTGTCTGTATCCCTCTGAACCTTTCCTATCCGTGTACCTGTCCGTATCCCTCTAAACCTTTCCTATCTGTGTACCTGTCCGTATCCCTCTGAACCTTTCCTATCCGTGTACCTGTCCGTATCCCTCTAAACCTTTCTTATCTGTGATTTCAAACATTGTTAATTAACCTTTCCTAACCACTTCCTATGGCAGTTCATTCCATAGACTGACCACCCTCTGGGTGAAGAATTTGCCCCTCAGTTTCCTATTAAACCTCTCCCCTCTCACCTTCCTGTGCCCTCTGGTTTTTGATTCCCCAGCTCTGGGGAAAAGACCGTATGTGTCCATCCTATCCAAACCCCTCATGATTTTATACACCCATATACGGTGCCCACTCAGTCCCCTAGACTCCAAGGAATGAAGTCTCACCTTGCTCAACCTCTCTCTCTGTATCTCAGGACCTCAAGTTCGGGGAACATCCTCCTAAATCTCCTCTGCACTCTTTGCAGCTTAATCACACATCTCCGAGAGTGGGGCGGTTGTGTCAGCTGATGTGTGAGAGAGATAATGTCTTCCCAACCTTGCAGACCCTTCTTGCACCGGTCACTGATTGGCCAAGGGTGATTGTTTATTTTAGGTTCTGATGTTCTCGATCCGCATTCTTTTCAGAAGTCTCGGCTGAGACATAAAACTTGTTGATCATTCTATTAAGCACAAGTAGGACAAAGGAATTGGGAAAAGAGAATAGCAAGAAAGAACAAAGAGAAGGAAAGATGGTGAACCAATGTGCCCTAGATAACAGACGTTCCATTCAAATCTGTAGATAAGAGTTAACCAATCCGATAGCTCCTATTCAAATAATGCGATGCCCAAGAAACTTCCAGAATAATACAAAGAACTGCCACCACGTGGGGACAGTCTGAACAATTGCATGTGCATAGGTAATTATATAAAATACAAGCGGGAATAGGGAAGTTAAACTGCAAAGAAATTAACAATTATACAGTCTAATCCAACAGGTGTGTTCATGCTGACCTTGTGCATCTGTACTGATCCCACTGGCCTGCTTTATGTCTGTTTCCATCTATGCCTTGCCTGTCTACAGACTTGTTAGTGATTCTAACACCTCTGCCATTCCCAGATACCTCTGCTCTCTGTGCGACGATTCTTGCCCCTTGCTGTCCCTTCCCCCTTAACCCAATGCCCTCTTATTGCCCTCAGCCCACCAGGGCTGCGTCTGGTGCTGCTGCCCACTGTCCTGGTTCGGAGTGTCGGATCACATGTCGTTGGGATGTGGGAGGGAACTGGAGCACCGGGAGTGGAGGGTGTCTGGAGCCCAGACGGTCCCAGGCAGAACATCCGGGCTTCGCACACACACAGAATCACTCACTCACTCTCTCCCTCCCTCCCTCTCTCTGTACCCTCTCACTCCTTCACTCCCTCACTCTCCCAATCACTCACTCACTCTTTCTCTCATACTCTCCCTCTCTTTCACTTAATTGTCTCCCTCTCTCTCTCCCTCACTCAATCTCTTACTCCCTCACTCTCTCTTCCCATCTCCTCCCCTTCTCTCTCTCTCCCTCTCTTTCTCCCTCCTTCTCTCCCTTTCTCCCCCCTCTCCCACTCTCCTTCCCTCTCTCTGCCCCTTCTCTCTCTCTCCTTCCTCTCCCTCTCCCTCTCTGTTCCTTCTTTCTCTCTTCTCTGTCTGCAACTCTTTCATTCTCTCTCCCCCTCTCCCTCCCTCCCCTCATTCAATCACTCTTCTGTCTCACTCGAGCTGACAGACAGTGACTCTGCCCACCGTGTCGCCCCTATTGGATTGTAGAACCCAAGCAATGGGGGTGTGAATAATGTTGAGAAAATGTTTCTGTTGATTAAGATGAAAGTAATTTGATTATCCCATCGCAATAGAGGGAACAATCCCTTCCTCACACTCGTAATGATATCATGTTGCCTTTGAAATTATCTCCCACAGGCAAGTTCTGCCTCAGATGCTAATAAGTACATGGTGATAAAAATTATGTGACTGTAATGCTCCAACAGAGTGAGGGACGCCTGAACTGGGCGTCAGGGACCTTCAGGGCAAAAATCTGGAAGGAGGCAGGGATTGGATAGTTTGAGGGGAGTTTCACGTGGACATGGGAAGGGGTTTAGGGTCCAGAGGGGGTTATAGAGATAGAGAAATGTGTAGGGGCTGGAGGGGGTTACAGAGTCGGGGAGGGGTGTAGGGACCGAAGGGGGTTACAGATATAGGGAAGGGTGTAGGAGCTGGAGGGGGTTACAGAGATGGGGAAGGATGTAGGGGCCAGAGGGGGTTACAGAGACGGGGCAGGATGTAGGGGCCGGAGGGGGTTACAGAGACGGGGAAGGATGTAGGGGCCAGAGGGGGTTACAGAGACAGGGAAGGATGTAGGGGCCAGAGGGGGTTACAGAGACGGGGAAGGATGTAGGGGCCGGAGGGGGTTACAGAGACGGGGAAGGATGTAGGGGCTGGAGGGGGTTACAGAAACAGGGCAGGATGTAGGGGCCGGAGGGGGTTACAGAGACGGGGAAAGATGTAGGGGCCAGAGGGGGTTACAGAGACAGGGAAGGATGTAGGGGCCAGAGGGGGTTACAGAGACAGGGAAGGGTGTAAGGTCAGAATCCGCTCTACCCATTTCTTACTTTGTGAATGCTCTCACCTGTCTCCCCCCACCCCAGTCTCTACCCCACTGTGCTCCCCATCCCCTCCCCAGCATCTCCCCCAATCCCTTCCATAACCCCCCAGGTCTCACCCCCTTGGTCTTCCGAGGTCCCTTACCCCATCTTCCCCAAGGTCCCCTACCCCGTCCCCCTCAGTCCCAACTACCCCCAGGTCCCCTCAGCCACACACCCATCTCACCCTTTCTCTTTCTCTGGCTCTCTCCCTGTATCCTCACCCCCCCCCCCATTCTCTCTCCTGACTCTTCCCCTCTCTCTATCCTGTCTCATACCCCTCATTTCTCCCCCCATCATCTTCCCCATCTACAGCTCCCCTATTCTACACACAGTCACTCGCCGATACCATGTTCTATATTTAGTTGGAGATCCTGTGAATTATTTATCCTGACTTCCGCAGTGAGATGCCTTTGAGATTCCCTGTGAATTTAACCATCCACTCTTCCACTCTCCTCATGTGGGTCTCTATCACTGTGTGTGTGTGTGTGTGTGTGTGTGTGTGTGTGTGTGTGTGTGTGTGTGTGTGTGTGTGTGTGTGTCTGTCTGTCTGTCTGTGTGAGTGTGTGTGTGTGTGTGTGTGTGTGTGTGTCTGTATGCCTGTGTGAGTGTGTGTGTGTGTGTGTGTGTGTGTCTGTCTGTCTGTGTGAGTGTGTGTGTGTGTGTGTCTGTCTGTCTCTGTCTGTGTGTGTCTGTCTGTGTGTCTGTGTGTGTGTCTGTCTGTGTGTGTCTGTCTGTCTGTCTGTCTGTCTCTGTCTGTGTGTGTCTGTCTGTGTGTCTATGTACCTGTGTGTGTGTCTGTGTGAGTGTGTCTGTCTGTGTGAGTGTAAGTGTGTGTCTGTCTGTCTGTCTCTGTCTGTGTGTGTGTGTGTGTCTGTCTGTGTGTCTATGTACCTGTGTGTGTGTGTGTGTGTGTGTGTGTGTGTGGGACCACCATGGTGATTGGGAGGAGAAAGTGAGAGGGAGAGGGTGAGAAAGGGAACAAGGGAAGGTGAGAGTGAGGGAGAAAGACACAAAGAGATTGAAAAGGAGTGGAACATTACACACTCACAACTCACTAACCCTAACCTGTGGGATTAGTGCAGGGACTGATACAGGGCTGTGGGGAGAGAGGGAGAGGTGGGATTAGTTTGAAATAAATGCAGGAATGTGGAGAGACTCGGGTATTGGGGTGCCATGGTAGCATAGGAATTGGCGTGACGCTATTATAGCTGGGGGTTACCCAGAGTCCAGTGTTCAATTACAGCGTCATTCTGTAAGGAGTGTCTGGACGTCCTCCTGTGGAATGTGTGGGCTTCCTGCAGGTTGGCCGGTTTGGGCCAGGTAGTTAATAGGTCACTGTAAATTCTCTGTGATTAGGTTGGGGTTAATCGAGTTTTTGGGGGACAGCTGGGGCAGAATGGCTTGAATGGCCAGTGCAATCCGTGATGTATCGGTACTTAATAAAAAAACAAACGTGTTTGGAATAGCACAGAGGCAGTCATCGGCTGAAGGAAGGGACAGACGTTCCCTCACGCCATCTGCACTGGCTGAAGGAAGAGACCGTCTCCCTCACACTGTCTGCACCGGCTGAAGGAAGGGACCGTCTCCCTCACACTGTCTGCACCGGCTGAAGGAAGGGACAGACGTTCCCTCACGCTGTCTGCACCAGCTGAAGGAAGGGACAGACGTTCCCTCACGCCATCTGCATGGCTGAAGGAAGGGACAGACGTTCCCTCACGCCATCTGCATGGCTGAAGGAAGGGACAGACGTTCCCTCACGTCGTCTGCATGGCTGAAGGAAGGGACAGACGTTCCCTCACGCTGTCTGCATGGCTGAAGGAAGGGACAGACGTTCCCTCACGCTGTCTGCATGGCTGAAGGAAGGGACCGTCTCCCTCACACTGTCTGCACCGGCTGAAGGAAGGGACCGTCTCCCTCACACTGTCTGCACCGGCTGAAGGAAGGGACAGACGTTACCTCACGCTGTCTGCATGGCTGAAGGAAGGGATAGACGTTCCCTCACGTCGTCTGCATGGCTGAAGGAAGGGACAGACGTTCCCTCACGCTGTCTGCACCAGCTGAAGGAAGGGACAGACGTTCCCTCACGCCATCTGCATGGCTGAAGGAAGGGACAGACGTTCCCTCACGCCATCTGCATGGCTGAAGGAAGGGACAGACGTTCCCTCACGCTGTCTGCATGGCTGAAGGAAGGGACAGACGTTCCCTCACGCTGTCTGCATGGCTGAAGGAAGGGACAGACGTTCCCTCACGTCGTCTGCACCAGCTGAAGGAAGGGACAGACGTTCCCTCACGCTGTCTGCATGGCTGAAGGAAGGGACAGACGTTCCCTCACGCTGTCTGCATGGCTGAAGGAAGGGACAGACGTTCCCTCACGCTGTCTGCATGGCTGAAGGAAGGGACAGACGTTCCCTCACGCTGTCTGCATGGCTGAAGGAAGGGACAGACGTTCCCTCATGTCGTCTGCACCAGCTGAAGGAAGGGACAGACGTTCCCTCACGCTGTCTGCATGGCTGAAGGAAGGGACAGACGTTCCCTCACGCTGTCTGCATGGCTGAAGGAAGGGACAGACGTTCCCTCACTCTGTCTGCATGGCTGAAGGAAGGGACAGACGTTCCCTCACGCTGTCTGCATGGCTGAAGGAAGGGACAGACGTTCCCTCACGCTGTCTGCATGGCTGAAGGAAGGGACAGACGTTCCCTCACGCTGTCTGCATGGCTGAAGGAAGGGACAGACGTTCCCTCACGCTGTCTGCATGGCTGAAGGAAGGGACAGACGTTCCCTCATGTCGTCTGCACCAGCTGAAGGAAGGGACAGACGTTCCCTCACGCTGTCTGCATGGCTGAAGGAAGGGACAGACATTCCCTCACGTCGTCTGCATGGCTGAAGGAAGGGACAGCCATTCCCTCACGTCGTCTGCATGGCTGAAGGAAGGGACAGACGTTCCCTCACACCATCTGCACCAGCTGAAAGAAGGGTCAGACGTTCTCTCACTCCGTCTGCATGGCTGAAGGAAGGGACAGACGTTCCCTCACGCCATCTGCATGGCTGAAGGAAGGGACAGACGTTCCCTCACACTGTCTGCATGGCTGAAGGAAGGGACAGACGTTCCCTCACACCGTCTGCATGTGATTAGCTGGGGAACTTCACTGGATCTCTCCCAGACACGTTTGATTTCGATTATCACATTAAACACCGTTCACCACCCATCAAAAACCTGCATTTGCCTGCCACAGCTACAGAACGTTCACATTTCTAGTTTTTACACAAGGATTAAGGTCAGAAAGCATTAAACGCTAAAGTTAAAAATTGAGAATAATGAGAGTTGAGGTCCAGAGTAGAATTTTAAAAAAAGTTCACAGATGCAGGATTAACCCCGGCACCTTTACCCTCTTATAAATCACAGCACAAAGGCATTGAATTGATTTCTTTGCTGACGTCCCGGCTTCATCAACAGGGCCTTTTGTGTGGGTTTGAGTTCAGCTGGGAAACGTTCAGCAGTAAGGTGACTGATAACCTGTTCCTGGATCGCTTGTAGCTTTTCCATGGATCATTTCAGGAGGGAATTGATGTCCCCTCCTGGGCAGTCCAGTAGCTTTGCCATTAGAGCCGATGTGGTTGGGGTTCAATTCCTGCCTCTGCCTGTTCTCCTGCGGGTGCTCCAGATCCCCCCGCATTCCAAAGGTGTACGAGTTGTGGGCGTACTATATCGGCAGCAGAAGTGTGTCGACACTTGTGGGCTGCCCCTAGCACATTCTTACTAATTTGATTTGATGCAAAGAACACATTTTACTGTGTGCTTCAATGTTTCAATATACATTGACCCTCCTCCTCCCCCTTCTGGCTGGGGATATTCAATGGAAGCAATTTCAGTCAGGACCAGCATTTATATTTCATTCTTTATTGCCCTTTGGGGGATGTTATTGCCCCCAGTAGGAAGAGGATGTAGATAGGTGCGTAGACATAGTGAGGTGGATGTTGAGTGCATGGACTAACTCCACCCAGGGACGTTGTGAGAGTGTCCCGTCACACTCCTGACCTTGTAGACGGGGGAGAGGTAATGTGGCGGATGTTGAGTGCATGGACTAACTCCACCAGGGAAGTGGGGAGTGCCATGTCACAATCCTAAATACTAACACCAGTCTTCGAATCACTAGAGACTTAGGAGAGGTTTCTGTTTACACCTGTTTACAGAGACATTTCCCTGCACATCATTGCGTAACGCATGGTTATATGAGTTACTGTCACCTTTCTTTCAGCTTCAACCACTCTGACAGTCTGACCTCTCCCATCAACACGATGTCCTCATGCAGAGAACTGATGCCCACTGGATGATTTTTTTTGTTTCTCATACCATTCTCTGTAAATTCTAGAGATTTGTCCGTGAAAATCCCAGGAGATCAGCAGTTTCTGTGATACTCAAACCACTCAAGTCAAGTCAAGTCAAGTCTCTCTTTATTGTCATTTCGACCATAAACTGCTGGTACAGTACACAGTAAAAATGAAACAATGTTCCTCCAGGGCCCTGGTGCTACATGAAACAACACTAAACTACACTAGACTCTGTGAGACAGCACAAGGCTACACTAGACTACATAAAACAACAAAAACAGCACTAGACTATAGACCTACATAGGACTACATAAAGTGCACAAAACAGTATTATATTGCAGGGCTGTACAATAATTAATTAATAAATAAATAATAAACAAGACAATAGCCACAGTAGAGGACAAATTACAATATAATAATAAATGATGTAGATGTCAGTCTAGACTCTGGGTATTGAGGAGTCTGATGGCTTAGGGAAGGAAACTGTTGCACAGTCTGGTCGTGAGAGCCCGA
>NW_026779758.1:55000-74525 GCF_030144855.1 Hypanus sabinus
AGTTGGCCTTGAGTAGGGTTGAAAGAAAAGAAGGGCCCTCATTGGCCCTGAGGTACAAAATCTGATGTTAAAGAAATGCAGTTGGGCAAGCACAAATAACTTCAGTCAGAAAACAAAAGGGAAAACAAAGCAATGTTGTGTAGGTTGCAAACCTTCCTGGTTCAATTCCTCCCCCCGATTGGGGAAGGGCGACAATATCGGTAACCCTTTCCCTGCTCGTGATCAGTCGGTGATATCGCCATGCCAACGAGCGTGACGGTGCCCAGGGGGAGTACGTGCTGAGTGTCAAGCAGAGGGCTGAAGGAGGAGCCAAATACCTGGGGAGGGAGTGTCCCAGTGAGGGCATCGTCCAACTGGGCAGCCCTACTCCGGAGAATTCAGGACACTCACACAAACACGTATGCACGCAAACACTGACACACTAATACGCAGTACAGACAAATTCTACACACACATACACACACAATTATTTAACACCATAAAAGGAGCTCCACTCTGTGTCTGACCCCGGGAGTGTGTGATGGGACGGTGTAGAGGGAGTTTCACTCTGTGTCTGACCCCGGGAGTGTGTGATGGGACGGTGTGGAGGGAGTTTCACTCTGTGTCTGACCCCGGGAGTGTGTGATGGGACGGTGTGGAGGGAGCTTCACTCTGTGTCTGACCCCGGGAGTGTGTGATGGGACGGTGTAGAGGGAGTTTCACTCTGTGTCTGACCCCGGGAGTGTGTGATGGGTCAGTGTAGAGGGGGTTTCACTGTGTGTCTGACCCCGGGAGTGTGTGATGGGACGGTGTGGAGGGAGTTTCACTCTGTGTCTGACCCCGAGAGTGTGTGATGGGACGGTGTGGAGGGAGTTTCACTCTGTGTCTGACCCCGGGAGTGTGTGATGGGACAGTGTAGAGGGGGTTTCACTCTGTGTCTGACCCCGGGAGTGTGTGATGGGACGGTGTAGAGGGAGTTTCACTCTGTGACTGACCCCGGGAGTGTGTGATGGGACAGTGTGGAGGGAGTTTCACTCTGTGACTGACCCTGGGAGTGAGTGATGGGACGGTGTGGAGGGAGATTCACTCTGTGTCTGACCCCGGGAGTGTGTGATGGGACAGTGTAGAGGGGGTTTCACTCTGTGTCTGATCCCGGGAGTGTGTGATGGATTTGGTGGAGGGAACTTCCATCTGTATAACCTCGGGAGGGTGTGAAGTTATCGCATAGAGTACACGAATAAAAGCAGGATGTTTAATTGTGGAGATTGTGGAGAAATACGGAGATGTCTCTCAATTTTCGAGTCTGCCTTGGACAACTAGCTCCCCCTCCTGACAGCCCCTGGTACCGCAGTACACTCCTTCATTGCTCCCTCTGCAGAGATGAGTGGATGGGCTGAGTTCTTACTGGAGTCTGAGAGGTGACCTGATAATTTATTTTATTTAGAGATCCAGCTCAAAGCAGGACAGGCCCTTCCGGCCCTGTGAGCTGCGCTGCCCAGCGACCCCCGATTTAACTCTAGCCTAATCACGGGACAATTTATAGTAATGAATTAACCCGCTGCCCGGTACCGACGTCTTTGGACTGCGAGAGGAAACCCACACGGTCACTGACTGCTTACAGACGGCAGTGGGAATTGAACCCTGGCTCACTAGTATGGTAGAGCTTTGCCAACTCATTACAAATTAACAAGGGGCACAGATAACGTGAATTGTCAGGGTCTTTTCCCGGGTAAAGCGATTCAAAACCAGAGAGCCAGGACATGTGCTCTTCCCATTGCTGCCTAACAGGGGCA
Source organism: Hypanus sabinus (assembly GCF_030144855.1). NCBI lineage: Eukaryota > Metazoa > Chordata > Chondrichthyes > Myliobatiformes > Dasyatidae > Hypanus > Hypanus sabinus. Next base: position 56,773 of record NW_026779758.1, read on the forward strand.
ACTGGGACTAGCAGAGGTTTGGGCCGAATGGTCTGTTTCTGTGCTGTATTATTACCCTTAAGCTCCCCTTTGTCTCCCATTTGTAAGGTAAAGACATTAAATTTGTAATGAGGGCAAGATTAGGGCTTTATTCCCTTGTGGGAAAATGAGAGGAGATTTCACAGAGGTATACAAAATTATGAGGGGTAGAGATAGGGTTTTTCCTCTGAGGTCACAGGTTGAGGGTGAAAGGTGAAATATTTAAGGGGAATCTGAAGGAAGACTCCTTCACTCAGAGAGGGTGGGCGAGCTACCAGAAGAACTGCCGTGTGCAGGTCCGACTCCAACATGTAAGAGAAATCTAGACAGGTTCACAATGCCACCAGGAAGGAGGTACAGGTGCCTGAAGACTCACACGCAATGTTTTAGAAACAGCTTTCCTCCCCTCACCCATTAGGGGCACCTCGGTAGCGTAGCCTGTTGGCGTGACGCCGTTACAGCCCAGTGGGGCATCAGAGTTTCAGGGTGAATTCCGACATCGGAGTTTGTACATTCTCCCCGTGACCGTGTGGGTTTCCTCCGGGAGCTCCGGTTTCCTCCCACGGTCCAAATACGTACCGGTTAGATTAACTGGTCACTGTGAATTGTCCTGTGATTAGGCTAGGGTTAAATAGGTGGGTTTCTGGGTGGTGCCGATGAATCCCTAAATATAATGAAAATAAATTTCTCTATGGTCCATGATTCTGTGGTAACCATCTCACCATTTAGCTCTTCTTTAAAAGAAGTAATTTTTATATATATTTCTTCCTGTAACCTATAGTAACTTTCTTCAGTAGACAAGGGGAGAGCGGGGCAAGAGGCAACTCTACAACTGCAGAGTAACACGTTTCACAACACGTCGATGATAATAAACCTGATTCTGATTCTGATTAAAGTAAGAGAGGAAGGTTTTGAAAGGGAGCCTGTTTTTCACCCAGAGGGTGGTCAGTAGATGGAACGAGCTGCCAGAGGAAGTGGTTGGGGCAGGTACAGTAACAATGTTTAAAAGAAAATTGGACAGGTACACGGATAGGAAAGGTTTAGAGGGATATGGACAGGGACACGGATAGGAAAGGTTTAGAGGGATACGGACAGGTACACGGATAGGAAAGGTTTAGAGGGGTACGGACAGGTACACGGATAGGAAAGGTTTAGAGGGATACGGACAGGTACACGGATAGGAAAGGTTTAGAGGGATACGGACAGGTACACGGATAGGAAAGGTTTAGAGGGATACGGACAGGGACACAGATAGGAAAGGTTTAGAGGGATACGGACAGGTACACGGATAGGAAAGGTTTAGAGGGATACGGACAGGTACACGTATCGGAAAGGTTTAGAGGGATACGGACAGGGATACGGATAGGAAAGGTTTAGAGGGATATGGACAGGTACACGTATCGGAAAGGTTTAGAGGGATACGGACAGGGATACGGATAGGAAAGGTTTAGATACGAACAGGTAAACGGATAGGAAAGGTTTAGAGGGAAAAGGACAGGTACACGATTTGGAGAGGGCCTTAGTGCAAGAGGTTCTATGGTAGGACCTAGAGGAGTTGGCCTTGAGTAGGGTTGAAAGAAAAGAAGGGCCCTCATTGGCCCTGAGGTACAAAATCTGATGTTAAAGAAATGCAGTTGGGCAAGCACAAATAACTTCAGTCAGAAAACAAAAGGGAAAACAAAGCAATGTTGTGTAGGTTGCAAACCTTCCTGGTTCAATTCCTCCCCCCGATTGGGGAAGGGCGACAATATCGGTAACCCTTTCCCTGCTCGTGATCAGTCGGTGATATCGCCATGCCAACGAGCGTGACGGTGCCCAGGGGGAGTACGTGCTGAGTGTCAAGCAGAGGGCTGAAGCAGGAGCCAAATACCTGGGGAGGGAGTGTCCCAGTGAGGGCATCGTCCAACTGGGCAGCCCTACTCCGGAGAATTCAGGACACTCACACAAACACGTATGCACGCAAACACTGACACACTAATACGCAGTACAGACAAATTCTACACACACATACACACACAATTATTTAACACCATAAAAGGAGCTCCACTCTGTGTCTGACCCCGGGAGTGTGTGATGGGACGGTGTAGAGGGAGTTTCACTCTGTGTCTGACCCCGGGAGTGTGAGATGGGACGGTGTAGAGGGAGTTTCACTCTGTGTCTGACCCTGGGAGTGTGTGATGGGACGGTGTGGAGGGAGTTTCACTCTGTGTCTGACCCCGGGAGTGTGTGATGGGACGGTGTAGAGGGAGTTTCACTCTGTGTCTGACCCCGGGAGTGTGTGATGGGACAACGTAGAGGGAGTTTCACTCTGTGTCTGACCCCGGGAGTGTGTGATGGGACAGTGTAGAGGGAGTTTCACTCTGTGTCTGACCCCGGGAGTGTGTGATGGGACAGTGTGGAGGGAGTTTCACTCTGTGTCTGACCCCGGGAGTGTGTGATGGGACGGTGGAGAGGGAGATTCACTGTGTGTCTGACCCCGGGAGTGTGTGATGGGACGGTGTAGAGGGAGCTTCATTCTGTGTCTATCCCCGGGAGTGTGTGATGGGACAGTGTGGAGGGAGCTTCACTCTGTGTCTGACCCTGGGAGTGTGTGATGGGATGGTGTGGAGGGAGTTTCACTGTGTCTGACCCCGGGAGTGTGTGATGGGATGGTGTGGAGGGAGATTCACACTGTGTCTGACCCCGGGAGTGTGTGATGGGACGGTGTGGAGGGAATTTCACTCTGTGTCTGACCCCGGGAGTGTGTGATGGGACGGTGTGGAGGGAGTTTCACTCTGTGTCTGACCCCGGGAGTGTGTGATGGGACGGTACAGAGGGAGCTTCACTCTGTGTCTGACCCCGGGAGTGTGTGATGGGACGGTGTGGAGGGAGTTTCACTCTGTGTCTGACCCCGGGAGTGTGTGATGGGACGGTGTGGAGGGAGTTTCACTCTGTGTCTGACCCCTGGAGTGTGTGATGGGACAGTGTGGAGGGAGTTTCACTGTGTGTCTGACCCCGGGAGTGTGTGATGGGACGGTACAGAGGGAGCTTCACTCTGTGTCTGACCCCGGGAGTGTGTGATGGGACGGTGTGGAGGGAGTTTAACTCTGTGTCTGACCCCGGGAGTGTGTGATGGGACGGTGTGGAGGGAGTGTGTATGACCCCGGGAGTGTGTGATGGGACAGTGTGGAGGGAGTTTCACTCTGTGTCTGACCCCGGGAGTGTGTGATGGGACGGTGTGGAGGGAGTTTCACTCTGTTTCTGACCCCGGGAGTGTGTGATGGGACAGTGTAGAGGGGGTTTCACTCTGTGTCTGATCCCGGGAGTGTGTGATGGATTTGGTGGAGGGAACTTCCATCTGTATGACCTCGGGAGGGTGTGAAGTTATCGCATAGAGTACACGAATAAAAGCAGGATGTTTAATTGTGGAGATTGTGGAGAAATACGGAGATGTCTCTCAATTTTCGAGTCTGCCTTGGACAACTAGCTCCCCCTCCTGACAGCCCCTGGTACCGCAGTACACTCCTTCATTGCTCCCTCTGCAGAGATGAGTGGATGGGCTGAGTTCTTACTGGAGTCTGAGAGGTGACCTGATAATTTATTTTATTTAGAGATCCAGCTCAAAGCAGGACAGGCCCTTCCGGCCCTGCGAGCTGCGCTGCCCAGCGACCCCCGATTTAACTCTAGCCTAATCATGGGACAATTTACAATAATGAATTAACCCGCTGCCCGGTACCGACGTCTTTGGACTGCGAGAGGAAACCCACACGGTCACTGACTGCTTACAGACGGCAGTGGGAATTGAACCCTGGCTCACTAGTATGGTAGAGCTTTGCCAACTCATTACAAATTAACAAGGGGCACAGATTTAGGGAGGGAGAGGATTGCTGTGATACGGAGGTGTGTCGGGACCACAGGGGGGTTACAGAGATGGGGAGGGGTTTAGGGAGGGAGAGGATTGCTGTGATAGGGAGGTGTGTCGGGACCACAGTGGGGTTACAGAGACGGGGGGAGGTTTAGGGAGGTAGAGGATTGCAGTGATAGGGAGGTGTGTCGGGACCACAGGGGGGTTACAGAGACAGGGAGAGGTTTAGGGAGGGAGAGGATTGCAGTGATAGGGAGGTGTGTCGGGACCACAGGGGGGTTACAGAGACGGGGAGAGGTTTAGGGAGGGAAAGGATTGCTGTGATAGGGAGGTGTGTCGGGACCACAGGGGGGTTACAGAGACGGGGAGAGGTTTAGGGAGGGAGAGGATTGCTGTGATAGGGAGGTGTGTCGGGACCACAGGGGGGTTACAGAGACAGGGAGAGGTTTAGGGAGGGAGAGGATTGCAGTGATAGGGAGGTGTGTCGGGACCACAGTGGGGTTACAGAGACAGGGAGAGGTTTAGGGAGGGAGAGGATTGCAGTGATAGGGAGGTGTGTCGGGACCACAGGGGGGTTACAGAGACAGGGGGAGGTTTAGGGAGGGAGAGGATTGCTGTGATAGGGAGGTGTGTCGGGACCACAGGGGGGTTACAGAGACGGGGAGAGGTTTAGGGAGGGAGAGGATTGCTGTGATAGGGAGGTGTGTCAGGACAATAGGGGGGTTACAGAGACAGGGGGAGGTTTAGGGAGGGAGAGGATTGCTGTGATAGGGAGGTGTGTCGGGACCACAGGGGGGTTACAGAGACGGGGGGGAGGTTTAGGGAGGGAGAGGATTGCTGTGATAGGGAGGTGTGTCAGGACACTACGGGGGTTACAGAGACGGGGGGAGGTTTAGGGAGGGAGAGGATTGCTGTGATAGGGAGGTGTGTCGGGACCACAGGGGGGTTACAGAGACAGGGGGAGGTTTAGGGAGGGAGAGGATTGCTGTGATAGGGAGGTGTGTCGGGACCACTGGGGGGTTACAGAGACAGGGGGAGGTTTAGGGAGGGAGAGGATTGCTGAGATAGGGAGGTGTGTCGGGACAATAGGGGGGTTACAGAGACAGGGGGAGGTTTAGGGAGGGAGAGGATTGCTGTGGTAGGGAGGTGTGTCGGGACCACAGGGGGGTTACAGAGACGGGGGGAGGTTTAGGGAGGGAGAGGATTGCTGTGATAGGGAGGTGTGTCAGGACAATAGGGGGGTTACAGAGACGGGGGGAGGTTTAGGGAGGGAGAGGATTGCTGTGATAGGGAGGTGTGTCGGGATAATAGGGGGGTTACAGAGACAGGGGGAGGTTTAGGGAGGGAGAGGATTACAGTGATAGGGAGGTGTGTCGGGACCACAGGGGGGTTACAGTGACAGGGGGAGGTTTAGGGAGGGAGAGGATTGCTGTGATAGGGAGGTGTGTCGGGACAATAGGGGGGTTACAGAGATGGGGAGAGATTTAGGGAGGGAGAGGATTACAGTGACAGGGAGGTGTGTCGGGACCACAGGGGAGTTACAGAGACAGGGGGAGGTTTAGGGAGGGAGAGGATTACAGTGATAGGGAGGTGTGTCGGGACCACAGGGGAGTTACAGAGACAGGGGGAGGTTTAGGGAGGGAGAGGATTACAGTGACAGGGAGGTGTGTCGGGACCACAGGGGAGTTACAGAGACAGGGGGAGGTTTAGGGAGGGAGAGGATTGCTGTGATAGGGAGGTGTGTCGGGACAATAGGGGGGTTACAGAGATGGGGAGAGATTTAGGGAGGGAGAGGATTGCAGTGATAGGGAGGTGTGTCGGGACCACTGGGGGGTTACAGTGACAGGGAGAGGTTTAGGGAGGGAGAGGATTGCTGTGATAGGGAGGTGTGTCGGGACAATAGGGGGGTTACAGAGATGGGGAGAGATTTAGGGAGGGAGAGGATTGCTGTGATAGGGAGGTGTGTCGGGACCACTGGGGGGTTACAGAGACAGGGGGAGGTTTAGGGAGGGAGAGGATTGCTGTGATAGGGAGGTGTGTCGGGACAATAGGGGGGTTACAGAGACAGGGAGAGGTTTAGGGAGGGAGAGGATTGCTGTGATTGGGAGGTGTGTCGGGACCACTGGGGGGTTACAGTGACAGGGAGAGGTTTAGGGAGGGAGAGGATTGCTGTGATAGGGAGGTGTGTCGGGACAACAGGGGGGTTACAGTGACAGGGGGAGGTTTAGGGAGGGAGAGGATTGCTGTGATAGGGAGGTGTGTCGGGACAATAGGGGGGTTACAGAGATGGGGAGAGATTTAGGGAGGGAGAGGATTGCTGTGATAGGGAGGTGTGTCGGGACCACTGGGGGGTTACAGAGACAGGGGGAGGTTTAGGGAGGGAGAGGATTGCTGTGATAGGGAGGTGTGTCGGGACAATAGGGGGGTTACAGAGACAGGGAGAGGTTTAGGGAGGGAGAGGATTACAGTGATAGGGAGGTGTGTCGGGACCACAGGGGGGTTACAGTGACAGGGGGAGGTTTAGGGAGGGAGAGGATTGCAGTGATAGGGAGTTGTGTCGGGACCACAGGGGGGTTACAGAGACAGGGAGAGGTTTAGGGAGGGAGAGGATTGCTGTGATAGGGAGGTGTGTCGGGACAATAGGGGGGTTACAGAGATGGGGAGAGATTTAGGGAGGGAGAGGATTGCTGTGATAGGGAGGTGTGTCGGGACCACTGGGGGGTTACAGAGACAGGGAGAGGTTTAGGGAGGGGGAGGATTGCTGTGATAGGAAGGTGTGTCGGGACCACAGGGGGGTTACAGAGACAGGGGGAGGTTTAGGGAGGGAGAGGATTGCTGTGATAGGGAGGTGTGTCGGGTCCACAGGGGGGTTACAGAGACAGGGGGAGGTTTAGGGAGGGAGAGGATTGCAGTGATAGGGAGGTGTGTCGGGACGACAGGGGGGTTACAGAGACGGGGAGGTTTAGGGAGGGAGAGGATTGCAGTGATAGGGAGGTGTGTCGGGACCACAGGGGGGTTACAGAGACAGGGGGAGGTTTAGGGAGGGAGAGGATTGCAGTTATAGGGAGGTGTGTCGGGACCACAGGGGGGTTACAGAGACAGGGGGAGGTTTAGGGAGGGAGAGGATTGCTGTGATAGGGAGGTGTGTCGGGACCACAGGGGGGTTACAGAGACGGGGGGAGTTTTAGGGAGGGAGAGGATTGCTGTGATAGGGAGGTGTGTCGGGATAATAGGGGGGTTACAGAGACAGGGGGAGGTTTAGGGAGGGAGAGGATTGCTGTGATAGGGAGGTGCGTCGGGACCACAGGGGGGTTACAGAGACAGGGGGAGGTTTAGCGAGGGAGAGGATTACAGTGATAGGGAGGTGTGTCGGGACCACAGGGGGGTTACAGTGACAGGGGGAGGTTTAGGGAGGGAGAGGATTGCTGTGATAGGGAGGTGTGTCGGGACAATAGGGGGGTTACAGAGATGGGGAGAGATTTAGGGAGGGAGAGGATTGCTGTGATAGGGAGGTGTGTCGGGACCACTGGGGGGTTACAGAGACAGGGGGAGGTTTAGGGAGGGAGAGGATTGCTGTGATAGGGAGGTGTGTCGGGACAATAGGGGGGTTACAGAGACAGGGAGAGGTTTAGGGAGGGAGAGGATTACAGTGATAGGGAGGTGTGTCGGGACCACTGGGGGGTTACAGAGACGGGGAGGTTTAGGGAGGGAGAGGATTACAGTGATAGGGAGGTGTGTCGGGACCACAGGGGGGTTACAGTGACGGGGGGAGGTTTAGGGAGGGAGAGGATTGCAGTGATAGGGAGGTGTGTCGGGACCACAGGGGGGTTACAGTGACAGGGGGAGGTTTAGGGAGGGAGAGGATTGCAGTGATAGGGAGGTGTGTCGGGACAATAGGGGGGTTACAGAGATGGGGAGAGATTTAGGGAGGGAGAGGATTGCTGTGATAGGGAGGTGTGTCGGGACCACAGGGGGGTTACAGAGACAGGGGGAGGTTTAGGGAGGGAGAGGATTGCTGTGATAGGGACGTGTGTCAGGTCCACAGGGGGGTTACAGAGACGGGGAGGTTTAGGGAGGGAGAGGATTGCTGTGATAGGGAGGTGTGTCAGGTCCACAGGGGGGTTACAGAGACGGGGAGGTTTAGGGAGGGAGAGGATTGCTGTGATAGGGAGGTGTGTCGGGACAACAGGGGGTTTACAGAGACAGGGCGAGGTTTAGGGAGGGAGAGGATTGCTGTGATAGGGAGGTGTGTCGGGACAATAGGGGGGTTACAGAGACAGGGAGAGGTTTAGGGAGGGAGAGGATTGCAGTGATAGGGAGGTGTGTCGGGACCACAGGGTGGTTACAGAGACAGGGGGAGGTTTAGGGAGGGAGAGGATTGCTGTGATAGGGAGGTGTGTCGGGACCACAGGGGGGTTACAGAGACAGGGGGAGGTTTAGGGAGGGAGAGGATTGCTGTGATAGGGAGGTGTGTCGGGACCACAGGGGGGTTACAGAGACAGGGGGAGGTTTAGGGAGGGAGAGGATTGCTGTGATAGGGAGGTGTGTCGGGACCACAGGGGGGTTACAGAGACAGGGAGAGGTTTAGGGAGGGAGAGGATTACAGTGATAGGGAGGTGTGTCGGGACCACTGGGGGGTTACAGAGACAGGGGGAGGTTTAGGGAGGGAGAGGATTGCAGTGATAGGGAGGTGTGTCGGGACCACAGGGGGGTTACAGAGACAGGGGGAGGTTTAGGGAGGGAGAGGATTGCTGTGATAGGGAGGTGTGTCGGGACCACAGGGGGGTTACAGAGACGGGGGGAGGTTTAGGGAGGGAGAGGATTGCTGTGATAGGGAGGTGTGTCGGGACCACTGGGGGGTTACAGAGACAGGGGGAGGTTTAGGGAGGGAGAGGATTGCTGTGATAGGGAGGTGTGTCGGGACCACTGGGGGGTTACAGAGACAGGGGGAGGTTTAGGGAGGGAGAGGATTGCTGTGATAGGGAGGTGTGTCGGGACAATAGGGGGGTTACAGAGACAGGGGGAGGTTTAGGGAGGGAGAGGATTACAGTGATAGGGAGGTGTGTCGGGACAATAGGGGGGTTACAGAGATGGGGAGAGGTTTAGGGAGGGAGAGGATTGCTGCGATAGGGAGGTGTGTCGGGACCACTGGGGGGTTACAGAGACAGGGGGAGGTTTAGGGAGGGAGAGGATTGCTGTGATAGGGAGGTGTGTCGGGACCACTGGGGGGTTACAGAGACAGGGGGAGGTTTAGGGAGGGAGAGGATTGCTGTGATAGGGAGGTGTGTCGGGACAATAGGGGGTTTACAGAGATGGGGAGAGATTTAGGGAGGGAGAGGATTGCTGTGATAGGGAGGTGTGTCGGGACCACAGGGGGGTTACAGTGACAGGGGGAGGTTTAGGGAGGGAGAGGATTGCTGTGATAGGGAGGTGTGTCGGGACCACAGGGGGGTTACAGAGACGGGGGGAGGTTTAGGGAGGGGGAGGATTGCTGTGATAGGAAGGTGTGTCGGGACCACAGGGGGGTTACAGAGACAGGGGGAGGTTTAGGGAGGGAGAGGATTGCTGTGATAGGGACGTGTGTCAGGTCCACAGGGGGGTTACAGAGACAGGGGGAGGTTTAGGGAGGGAGAGGATTGCTGTGATAGGGACGTGTGTCAGGTCCACAGGGGGGTTACAGAGACGGGGAGGTTTAGGGAGGGAGAGGATTGCTGTGATAGGGAGGTGTGTCGGGACCACAGGGGGGTTACAGAGACAGGGCGAGGTTTAGGGAGGGAGAGGATTGCTGTGATAGGTAGGTGTGTCGGGACCACAGGGGAGTTACAGAGACAGGGGGAGGTTTAGGGAGGGAGAGGATTATGGAGAAGGGCTGGACAGGGATACAGAGATGTAGATCTGTGGTGTAGGGGAGGGAGAGGATTCAGGTGAGAGGGAGATGGCCACAGAAGAACAATTTGGGAGGGGCAACATTTGGGATAATTACGACAGCTGTTTACTGCCTTGGCCTCAGCCCTCCTCGTGATCGCTCTGCCTGATCGCCATGCCAACAAGAGTGACAGTGCCCAGAGAGTGAACGTGCCTCGCAGAACGTTCAGGGAGAGGGCAGGAGGTGGAGCTGAATACCTGGGGAATGAGTGTCCCGGTGCGGGCACTGTCCAATCAAGCCAATCGACTGTGGAACCAGTGTGTAGCATTGCACCAAGTGTGCGTCACAAACACACGTGCAGATACACTTTGACACAGACACGCTCGCACTCTGTCACATGCTGACAGATAAGCACGCACACGCAAAGTCACATCTACACATAGACACACACACGTGTGCACACAGCCACGTACTCGTATACACCTCTATGAGTATCAAATTGTATTCTGTAGAACAGTTGCTCCCAAGCTGGGGTCTACAAAATCCTTGCTAATGGTATCGGTCCAGGCAAAAGCAAGGTTGGGAACCACTAGGGTAGAGGGAGCTTCTCTCTGTGTCTGACCCTGGGAGTGCGTGATGGGACGGTGTGGAGGGAGTTTCACTCTGTGTCTGACCCCGGGAGTGTGTGATGGGACGGTGTAGAGGGAGATTCACTCTGTGTCTGACCCCGGGAGTGTGTGATGGAACGGTGTAGACGGAGTTTCACTCTGTGTCTGACCCCGGGAGTGCGTGATGGGACAGTGTGGAGGGAGTTTCACTCTGTGTCTGACCCTGGGAGTGTGTGATGGGATGATGTAGAGGGAGTTTCACTCTGTATCTGACCCCGGGAGTGTGTGATGGGACGGTGTAGAGGGAGTTTCACTCTGTGTCTGACCCCGGGAGTGTGTGATGGGACGGTGTGGAGGGAGTTTCACTCTGTGTCTGACCCCAGGAGTGTGTGATGGGATGGTGTAGAGGGAGTTTTACTCTGTATCTGACCCCGGGAGTGTGTGATGGGACGGTGTGGAGGGAGTTTCACTCTGTGTCTGACCCCGGGAGTGTGTGATGGGACGGTGTAGAGGGAGTTTCACTCTGTGTCTGACCCCAGGAGTGTGTGATGGGACAGTATGGAGGGAGCTTCACTCTGTGTCTGAACCTGGGAGTGTGTGATGGGACGGTGTGGAGGGAGTTTCACTCTGTGTCTGACCCCGGGAGTGTGTGATGGGACGGTGTGGAGGGAGTTTCACTCTGTGTCTGACCCCGGGAGTGTGTGATGGGACGGTGTAGAGGGAGCTTCACTCGGTGTCTGACCCCAGGAGTGTGTGATGGGACAGTATGGAGGGAGCTTCACTCTGTGTCTGAACCTGGGAGTGTGTGATGGGACGGTGTGGAGGGAGTTTCACTCTGTGTCTGACCCCGGGAGTGTGTGATGGGACGGTGTAGAGGGAGCTTCACTCGGTGTCTGATCCCGGGAGTGTGTGATGGGACAGTGTGGAGGGAGTTTCACTCTGTGTCTGACCCCAGGAGTGTGTGATGGGATGGTGTGGAGGTAGTTCATTCCACACTTGACTACCCTTCTGAGTTAAGAAGTTACCCTCAAATATTTCATCTTTCACCATAAACCCGTGACATCCAGTTCAAGTCTCAGCCAAGCTGACTGGAAACAGCCTCCCTGGCTTCTCCCTCTTGAGTGGTTGGGAGGGGTTTGTATGTAGTTGGGAGGGGTTGGTAGGTCTGTGGTCCAGGTTCCAGCTGATGAGACTAGACAGAGTAATAATCAGTTACACACTAGAAGGGCCAAATGGCCAGTGTCTGTTCTGTGACACTCCACGACAATTTTCCATCAAAATGGCCCCTGACATCAGCCGACACTGTCTGGTTTAGTGCAGCATCCTGTCGCAATACACCAAAAACCACAGTGAACTGTCAGGTCAGCAGGAAAGGTCACTGGCTGCAATCCACCGTCACTGTAGGACTTGTATGTGTCCAGGCAGGCAGGACGAATCACTGCGGACACTACCCGCCTCCTCCAAAAGCTCCCTCCGGGAAAACGCTACAGGGATATTGAAACAAAAGAAAACTTTACGCCATCTGAGAGGTTTCTTTTCCCAGGGAGTTAATCTGATTGACCGAACCCTCACAGCCCCCTTGCTGCACTTTAAACTGCTGGGGGGTGGGGGCGGACTGCAGCATGGTAATGTAACTCTATCCCAGCACCAGCAATTCCCGCCGCTGTCTGTCAGGAGTTCGCACGTTCTCCCTGTGACCACATGGGTTTCCTCCGGGTGCCCTGGGCTCCTCCCATGTTCCAAAGACGTATGGGTTTCCTCTGGGTTAATCGGTCACATGGGCACTAACTTATTGTATCTCCAATGATTTTACAACATTAAACAGCACATATAGCTTTATATTGGAACTATATACTGCTGTTCATATGCATTTATTCTATACCTGTACTTTAACTATTTTGATTTAAGTCTTTATTCGTTATAATTGTTACATGTTGCATGTCACACACTGGCCGACACTCCACCTAATACGTGTAAATGGACGCTCGTGGCCACTGTGTTAGGCACAGGAGAGGAACCCGGTGTGATCTTCTGCTGCTGTAGCCTGTCCTCTTCAACGTTCAACGTGTTGAGTGTTCAGAGATGCTCTGTCATAATGGGGGTTATTTGAGTTACTGTCCCCTTCCTGTCAGCTTGAACCAGTCTGACGATTGCTAACCCTGAGGGAAGCCTCTCTTTGGGGGTCTCTGGGGAGGGGTTTTGGTCTATTACCAGTGTCTCTCTCTGCCCCCTCTCTTTGGGGGTCTCTGGGGAGGGTCAGTATATTACCAGTGTCTCTCTCTGCCCCTCTCTTTGGGGGTCTCTGGGGAGGGGTTTTGGTTCATTAGCAATGTCTCTCTCTGCCCCCTCTCTTTGGGGGTCTCTGGGGAGGGTCAGTATATAACCAGTTTCTCTCTCTGCCCCCTCTCTTTGAGGGTCTCTGGGGAGGGTCAGTATATTACCAGTTTCTCTCTCTGCCCCCTCTCTTTGGGGGTCTCTGGGGAGGGGTTTTGGTCTATTACCAGTGTCTCTCTCTGCCCCCTCTCTTTGGGTGTCTCTGGGGAGGGGTTTTGGTTCATTAGCAATGTCTCTCTCTGCCCCCTCTCTTTCGGGGTCTCTGGGGAGGGTCAGTATATTACCAGTTTCTCTCTCTGCCCCCTCTCTTTGAGGGTCTCTGGGAAGGGGTTTCGGTATATTACCAGTTTCTCTCTCTGCCCCCTCTCTTTGAGGGTCTCTGGGGAGGGGTTTCAGTATATTACCAGTTTCTCTCTCTGCCCCTCTCTTTGGGGGTCTCTGGGGAGGGTCAGTATATTACCAGTGTCTCTCTCTGCCCCCTCTCTTTGAGGGTCTCTGGGGAGGGGTTTCGGTCTATTGCCCATGCTGAGTGTGTCTCTGCCCTCTCTCCCTGCGTAGGTTGAAGTCTGAAGCGTACACGGTGATGGTGAACGTGAACGATTACTTGGACATTTACTGTCCACACTACAATGGCTCCGTGTCCCACCACCGGTCCGAGAGCTACGTGCTCTACATGGTGAACTACGAAGGCTACAAGACCTGTAACCACAAGTTGGGCTTCAAGCGTTGGGAGTGCAGTCCATCGCACTCTCCACACAACCCCATCAAGTTCTCCGAGAAATTCCAGCGCTACAGCGCCTTCTCCCTCGGATACGAGTTTCACGTGGGGCAGGAGTACTACTACATCTGTGAGTGTGCAGAGGGAGGGGGCCGAGGGGAGTGAGGGGAGAGCGGATGGGCAGTGGGGAAGGGAGAGGGAAGGTGGGAGAGTTTAAAGGGAGGGAGGAGGGGGAGCGAGGGAAGAGGGATGATGGGTGAGTGAAGGGGAGAGGGAACGAGGGGAGATGAGAGGAGAGGGAGGAAGAATGAAGTGGGGGAATAAGGAGTGGGGACAGGAAGTGCAGATTGAGGGGAGAGGTGAGAAGAAAAGGGGAGTAAGGGAGGGGAGATAAGGGGAGAGTAGGGAGGAGGAAGGTGAGGATGAGGGTTGAGAGATGAGGAGGGAATGAGATATGGGGAGGGGTGAGATTTTGAGCGGGGAGGGAAAGTGAAGTGGAGAGTCGAGGGCTGATTAGGGAAAGAGTTCTGAGAGGGAGGGGGAGACCAGGAAGGGGGAAGGAGAGCTTGAAGAGGTAGGGAGGGAAGAGGCTGTCAAGGGGATGTGAAATGAAAGAGAGGGAAGGGATGTGGATCTGGTGAGGGGGCACAGGGCTGAGAGAATGAAAGGGGAGCTTGAGGGTATATTGTGTACTTAATGGGGGTCACAGCTATCTCTCTCTCCCCTTCTCCTTTTCTCCCCCTCTCTCATCTCTCTCCACCCTCTCTCTCCACATCTCTTCCCCCTCTCTCCTTCCCCTCTCTGCCCCCTCCCTCCCTCTCCCTCACCCCTCTCTTTTCCCCCTCTTTCCCTTCCCCTCCCTCTCCCCTCTCTCTCTTCCCCTCTCCTCTCCCCTATCCTCTCTTCTCCCCTCCCTCTTACCCCTCACCCTTCCTCCCCTCTCTCCCCACACCTCCACTCTCCCTTTCTCCCCCTTTCACCCCCTCCCCTCTCCTCATTCCCCTCTCCTCCCTTCTCTCCTCCTTCCTCTCCCTCCTCCCCTCTCTCCCTCATCCCCCTCCCTCCTCCCCCTCTCTCTCTTTCCCCACTCCTTTCCTCTCCTCCCCCTCCCCCTCTCCCTCTCCCTGTCCGGCCCCCTCAGCCACACCGACACACCACCATGGACGGACATGCCTGAGGTTGAAGGTTTTTGTCTGCTGTGCCACTTGTGAGTATCTCAAAGTCGGGTTTATTGTCGTCTGCACAAGTCTGTGTGTGATACGATGGAGAACCTGTGGCAGCATCACAGGCTCACTGCATCAGATACACAACGTGCTCACAAAAGGCATAATAACCTCATTTTTACAAGGAAACACAATTAGAATGTTGTAGTGCAAAGAGTGTTTCTGTACCGAGGTGGTGACCGGGGTGGTGCCGGTCGGTTCAGGAACCGAACGGTTGAAGGGAAGTCGGTGTTCCTGACCCTGGTGGTGTGGGACTCGGGCTTCTGTACCTCCTGCCCGACGGGAGCTGTGAGAAGATGGCCTGGCCCGGATGGTGGGGATCTTTCATGATGGACGTGGCTTTGAGGCAGCGTCTCCTATAGATACGACCGATGGGGGGAGTGGGGTCCACCACTCTGCATTCTCTCATGTTCCTCTGGTTTTCTGGGGCTGCCCAGCTGAGAACATGCCTATCAAGGGTTCACATCCTTCTGCTCTCCTTCCTGGGGCCAGCCCAGTACCCTCACAAAAAACGAGAGGCTTTCTGTGTCCTGATGCACGGCGAGCCCCCATAATCAGGTCCCTCACGACAAGATCAGGGTAATTGGAAGGGGCTACCTTCGGAGGGATCTGATTAGGTTGCCCTACTCACAGCTCGGTGCTGTCTGGAATCCTCAGCCTATATTACTGGGACGATCACATCCCCGTAGCTCTTCACACCCAATCCCCACAGCCCCTTCCCACTCCTTCCCGTTCCCCCACCTCAATCCACCATCCTTGCTCCCCACCAATCCACCTCCCATACCTCACACCCTCCTCCAGCAAATTAACCAAAATCCGTTGGGAGTGCTCGTGATCCACGTCTCCCCGTTCCAACCACATCCATGTGCCCCTTAAGCAGCTCACCCCTGGTGGTCACTGCCCTCTCTAAGCTACACAGGCAGACGGCCACTCGGTAGCTGAAAGGCTCCTTCGTTGCTGCTAGCTGGGGTTGTGTTTTATTAAATACCGCGCAGTTTCAGGCCACGTAAACCTTTCCTGCAGCCGTTAATAGTTGCCGACAGCACATTCCAGACACCGTACATCCCCTTTGACCTTACTCCCTCTCACTTCAGTGCACGTCCTCTGATAGTAGACATCCCAGCCCTGGGAGAAAGAGGCTCTCCACTCTGTCTCTACCTCTCGTAACTCTATCAGCCTCCACTGCTCCAGAGAAAACAACCCAAGTTTGTCCAACCTCTGCTTGTAGCTCACACTCTCTAATCCAGGCAGGCACAAGAGATTCTGCAGATGCTGGAAATCCAGGGCAATGCACACAAAATGCTGGAGGGACTCAGCAGGTCGGGCAGCGTCTGTGGAAAAGAGTGAACAGTCGACTTTTCAGGCCGAGACCCTTCATTGCGACCGAACTTCTGCACCCTCTCCAAAGACTCCACACCCTTCCTGTGATGGGACAACCAGACTGCACACAGTACTCCAAACCTGGCCTGACCTTGGCCTCACAATCTTCCTCTTCGTAATCTTGCATTTTATCGTTTACCCCACACGTTTTTGTTACACTTTATTCTGCATTCTGTTATTGTTTTACCTTGTTCTGCCTCAATGCACCATGCAATGATCTGACCTGCATGAACAGTACACAAGACCAGCTTTTCACTGTGTGTAATGTCAGAGAAATGTATACAATATACATTCTGAAAATTCTTTTTCTTCACAAACATCCACAAAAACAGAGGAGTGCCCCAAAGAATGAACGACGGTCAAATGTTAGAATGCCAAAGCCCCCCCCCCACACTCCCCTCCCACATGTAAGTGTTAGCAAGCAACAATCCCCCCCCCCCATCCCATTGACCCAGAAAAAGCATCGGCACCCGGTACAGCTCGGTACAGGAGACAATGATAAACCAATTCCTAAGTTTTATACAACTGCAATATGACTTGCTAATTTTAACTCCTTCTACCTTTGCCCCCACCCACCAGCTCCGCACCCCAGTGAGACTCTGAACCCGACCCCCCCACCACTGACGGTGGGTCATGACGTGAAGAGCATGAAAGACCTTGGTGAGTGTTGGAGGGAGCGACCAAGGTGGGGGGGTCAGAGGTTATCCCATTGATTTCCCCCGCCACCACCTGGGGTCAAGGGAGTTTGGTGGGAGGTCGGGGGTGAGGAGCGTAGAGTGGGGATTGGAGTTTGGGGAGGGAGTCAGCAGTCAGGGGAGTGGCCTTAGGGCAGTTTAGGGGTCAGAGAGAGGGGCTGGTTGGGGTTAGAGGTCAGAGGAGGAGGTGCAGTGGAGGTTAGAAGCCACAGAGAGGGGCTTCAGCTGAAAGTAGGGCCATCAGTGGTGGAGGGAGGGTGGAGGTCAGAGGACATCACCCCGTTGGGGGCAAGCAGGCGGTCATTCCCTGATGATCTCTGCCCCTGGGGTGGGAAAGGGCAGCCTTGACCTCCTGAGGAGAGTGGGTGGGATCACATGGGGGGGGGTGTGAGTTGTGGGATCTTACAGAAACTTGGCTTTTAACTCTACCCCTGCCCCCCTGTCCTCCTCCTCCCACTCTCCCCCTGCCCCTTCCACTCCCACCATCCCTCCCCATTTTTGTCCTCTTCATTCACCTCCTCTCCCTCCCCATATTTCCTCTTTTCTTCCCTGCTCCTCACACACCTTGCCCCCTGCACCCGCCTCTTTCCTTGTGTTCTCTCCCCCTGCCGCGTGACAGACGAGCTGAAGCCGTCGCTGCCCAAGCTGGAGCGCAGTGTGAGTGGAAGCAGCCCAAGCCGGGACCACCTCCGCCTCACCATTGTCCTCACTCTGCTGCTGCTCCGCGTGCTGGCTGCCTCCTAGCCCTCCCCCCACCCAGGAGCCCCCCTTCCCCTCACTCCCCACCCATCCGCTGCTCTCCTCACCCCTCCCTCCCCCCCCAACCCCAGCACGCTGGCCGCCTCCTAGCCCCCCCCCCCCACCCCGGGACAGTGGGGCCCAGGAGCCCCCCTTCCCCTCCACCCATTCTTCCCAGCCCTCCACTCCCCACCCACCCGCTGACCCCTCCCTTTTCCCCCAACCCCTCCACATCCCCACTCCCCTTCCCCCCCAACCCCAGCACACTGGGCTCTGACCTCCGACACCCGGACAAACGTCTCCGTGACAAAGCGGGAAATATTGTAACG
>NW_026779759.1:0-74386 GCF_030144855.1 Hypanus sabinus
ACTCTCACCCTCCCTCTGTCTCCTCCCACACCTAAACCCCTGTCTGACCCACTCATCCCCACTCTCACCCTCCCTCTGTCTCCTCCCACACTAAACCCCTGTGTGACCCACTCATCCCCACTCTCACCCTCCCTCTGTCTCCTCCCACACTAAACACCTGTCTGACCCACTCATCCCCACTCTCACCCTCCCTCTGTCTCCTCCCACACCAAACCCCTGTCTGACCCACTCATCCTCACTCTCCCCCTCCCTCTGTCTCCTCCCACACTAAACCCCTGTCTGACCCACTCATCCCCACTCTCACCCTCCCTCTGTATCCTCCCACACTAAACCCCTGTCTGACCCACTCAGTCCATCACTCTCACCCTCCCTCTGTCTCCTCCCACACTAAACCCCTGTCTGACCCACTCATCCTCACTCTCATCCTCCCTCTGTCTCCTCCCACACTGAACGCTAGTCTGACCCACTCATCCCCACTCTCACCCTCCCTCTGTCTCCTCCCACACTAAACCACTGTCAGACCCACTCCGTCCATCACTCTCACCCTCCCTCTGTCTCCTCCCACACCAAACCCCTCTCTGACCCAATCATCCCCACTCTCACCCTCCCTCTGTCTCCTCCCACACTAAACCCCTATCTGACCCACTCATCCCCACTCTCACCCTCCCTCTGTCTCCTCCCACACTAAACCCCTGTCTGACCCACTCATCCCCACTCTCACCCTCCCTCTGTCTCCTCCCACACTAAAACCCTGTCTGACCCACTCATCCTCACTCTCACCCTCCCTCTGTCTCCTCCCACACTAAACCCCTGTCTGACCCACTCATCCTCACTCTCACCCTCCCTCTGTCTCCTCCCACACTAAACCCCTGTCTGACCCACTCCGTCCATCACTCTCACCCTCCCTCTGTCTCCTCCCACACTAAACCCCTGTCTGACCCACTCATCCCCACTCTCACCCTCCCTCTGTCTCCTCCCACACTAAACCCCTGTCTGACCCACTCATCCCACTCTCACCCTCCCTCTGTCTCCTCCCACACTAAACCCCTGTCTGACCCACTCATCCCACTCTCACCCTCCCTCTGTCTCCTCCCACACTAAACCCCTGTCTGACCCACTCCGTCCATCACTCTCACCCTCCCTCTGTCTCCTCCCACACTAAACCCCTGTCTGACCCACTCCGTCCATCACTCTCACCCTCCCTCTTTCTCCTCCCACACTAAACCCCTGTCTGACCCACTCATCCCCACTCTCACCCACCCTCTGTCTCCTCCCACACTAAACCCCTGTCTGACCCACTCATCCTCACTCTCACCCTCCCTCTGTCTCCTCCCACACTAAACCTCTGTCTGACCCACTCCGTCCATCACTCTCACCCACCCTCTGTCTCCTCCCACACTAAACCACTGTCAGACCCACTCCGTCCATCACTCTCACCCTCCCTCTGTCTCCTCCCACACTAAACCCCTGTCTGACCCACTCATCACCACTCTCTCCCTCCCTCTGTCTCCTCCCACACTAAACCCCTGTCTGACCCACTCCGTCCATCACTCTCACCCTCCGTCTCCTCCCACACTAAACCCCTGTCTGACCCACTCATCCCCACTCTCACCCTCCCTCTGTCTCCTCCCACACTAAACCCCTGTCTGACCCACTCATCCCCACTCTCACCCTCCCTCTGTCTCCTCCCACACTAAACCCCTGTCTGACCCACTCCGTCCATCACTCTCACCCTCCCTCTGTCTCCTCCCACACTAAACCCCTGTCTGACCCACTCATCCCCACTCTCACCCTCCCTCTGTCTCCTCCCACACTAAACCCCTGTCTGAGCCACTCATCCTCACTCTCACCCTCCCTCTGTCTCCTCCCACACTAAACCCCTGTCTGACCCACTCATCCCCACTCTCACCCTCCCTCTGTCTCCTCCCACACTAAACCCCTGTCTGACCCACTCATCCCCACTCTCACCCTCCCTCTGTCTCCTACCACACTAAACCCCTGTCTGACCCACTCATCCCCACTCTCACCCTCCCTCTGTCTCCTCCCACACTAAACCCCTGTCTGACCCACTCCGTCCATCACTCTCACCCTCCCTCTGTCTCCTCCCACACTAAACCCCTGTCTGACCCACTCATCCCCACTCTCACCCTCCCTCTGTCTCCTCCCACACTAAACCCGTCAGACCCACTCATCCCCACTCTCACCCTCCCTCTGTCTCCTCCCACACTAAACCCCTGTCTGACCCACTCATCCTCACACACCCTCCCTGTCTCCTCCCACACTAAACCCCTGTCTGACCCACTCATCCCCACTCTCACCCTCCCTCTGTCTCCTCCCACACTAAACCCGTCAGACCCACTCATCCCCACTCTCACCCTCCCTCTGTCTCCTCCCACACTAAACCCGTCTGACCCACTCATCCTCACTCTCACCCTCCCTCTGTCTCCTCCCACACTAAACCCCTGTCTGACCCACTCATCCCCACTCTCACCCTCCCTCTGTCTGCTCCCACACCAAACCCCTGTCTGACCCACTCATCCCCACTCTCACCCTCCCTCTGTCTCCTCCCACACTAAACCCCTGTCTGACCCACTCATCCCCACTCTCACCCTCCCTCTGTCTCCTCCCACACTAAACCCCTGTCTGACCCACTCATCCTGACTCTCACCCTCCCTCTTTCTCCTCCCACACTAAACCCCTGTCTGACCCACTCCGTCCATCACTCTCACCCTCCCTCTGTCTCCTCCCACACTAAACCCCTGTCTGACCCACTCATCCCCACTCTCACCCTCCCTCTGTCTCCTCCCACACTAAACCCCTGTCTGACCCACTCATCCTCACTCTCACCCTCCCTCTTTCTCCTTCCACACTAAACCCCTGTCTGACCCACTCCGTCCATCACTCTCACCCTCCCTCTGTCTCCTCCCACACTAAACCCCTGTCTGACCCACTCCGTCCATCACTCTCACCCTCCCTCTTTCTCCTCCCACACTAAACCCCTGTCTGACCCACTCATCCCCACTCTCACCCTCCCTCTGTCTCCTCCCACACTAAACCCCTGTCTGACCCACTCATCCCCACTCTCACCCTCCCTCTGTCTCCTCCCACACTAAACCCCTGTCTGACCCACTCATCCCCACTCTCACCCTCCCTCTGTCTCCTCCCTCACTAAACCCCTGTCTGACCCACTCATCCCCACTCTCACCCTCCCTCTGTCTCCTCCCACACTAAACCCCTGTCTGACCCACTCATCCGCACTCTCACCCTCCCTCTGTCTCCTCCCACACTAAACCCCTGTCTGACCCACTCATCCGCACTCTCACCCTCCCTCTGTCTCCTCCCACACTAAACCCCTGTCTGACACACTCCGTCCATCACTCTCACCCTCCCTCTGTTTCCTCCCACACTAAACCCCTGTCTGACCCACTCCGTCCATCTCTCTCACCCTCCTTCTGTCTCCTCCCACACTAAACCCCTGTCTGACCCACTCATCCTCACTCTCACCCTCCCTCTGTCTCCTCCCACACTAAACCCCTGTCTGACCCACTCATCCCCACTCTCACCCTCCCTCTGTCTCCTCCCACACCAAACCCCTGTCTGACCCACTCATCCCCACTCTCACCCTCCCTCTGTCTCCTCCCACACTAAACCCCTGTGTGACCCACTCATCCCCACTCTCACCCTCCCTCTGTCTCCTCCCACACTAAACCCCTGTCTGACCCACTCATCCCCACTCTCACCCTCCCTCTGTCTCCTCCCACACCAAACCCCTGTCTGACCCACTCATCCCCACTCTCACCCTCCCTCTGTCTCCTCCCAAACTAAACCCCTGTCTGACCCACTCATCCCCACTCTCACCCTCCCTCTGTCTCCTCCCACACTAAACCACTGTCAGACCCACTCATCCCCACTCTCACCCTCCCTCTGACTCCTCCCACACTAAACCTCTGTCTGACCCACTCATCCCCACTCTCCCCCTCCCTCTGTCTCCTCCCACACTAAACCCCTGTCTGACCCACTCATCCCCACTCTCACCCTCCTTCTGTCTCCTCCCACACTAAACCCCTGTCTGACCCACTCATCCCCACTCTCACCCTCCCTCTGTCTCCTCCCACACTAAACCCCTGTCTGACCCACTCATC
The DNA here is from genome assembly GCF_030144855.1 of Hypanus sabinus. Lineage (NCBI taxonomy): Eukaryota > Metazoa > Chordata > Chondrichthyes > Myliobatiformes > Dasyatidae > Hypanus > Hypanus sabinus. The sequence goes on from NW_026779759.1 coordinate 4,143, forward strand.
CCCACTCTCACCCTCCCTCTGTCTCCTCCCACACTAAACCACTGTCAGACCCAATCATCCCCACTATCACCCTCCCTCTGTCTCCTCGCACACTAAACCCCTGTCTGACCCACTCATCCTCACTCTCACCCTCCCTCTGTCTCCTCCCACACTAAACCCCTGTCTGACCCACTCATCCCCACTCTCACCCTCCCTCTGTCTCCTCCCACACTAAACCCCTGTCTGACCCACTCATCCCCACTCTCACCCTCTCTCTGTCTCCTCCCACACTAAACCACTGTCAGACCCACTCATCCCCACTCTCACCCTCTCTCTGTCTCCTCCCACACTAAACCCCTGTCTGATCCACTCATCCCCACTCTCACCCTCCCTCTGTCTCCTCCCACACTAAACCCCTGTCAGACCCACTCATCCCCACTCTCACCCTCCCTCTGTCTCCTCCCACACTAAACCCCTGTCTGACCCACTCATCCCCACTCTCACCCTCCCTCTGTCTCCTCCCACACTAAATCCCTGACTGACCCACTCATCCCCACTCTCACCCTCCCTCTGTCTCCTCCCACACTAAACCCCTGTCTGACCCACTCATCCCCACTCTCACCCTCCCTCTGTCTCCTCCCACACTAAACCCCTGTCTGACCCACTCATCCGCACTCTCACCCTCGCTCTGTCTCCTCCCACACTAAACCCCTGTCTGACCCACTCATCCCCACTCTCACCCTCCCTCTGTCTCCTCCCACACTAAACCCCTGTCTGACCCACTCATCCCCACTCTCACCCTCCCTCTGTCTCCTCCCACACTAAACCCCTGTCTGACCCACTCATCCCCACTCTCACCCTCCCTCTGTCTCCTCCCACACTAAACCCCTGTCTGACCCAATCATCCCCACTCGCACCCTCCCTCTGTCTCCTCCCACACTAACCCCCTGTCTGACCCACTCATCCGCACTCTCACCCTCCCTCTGTCTCCTCCCACACTAAACCCCTGTCTGACCCACTCATCCGCACTCTCACCCTCCCTCTGTCTCCTCCCACACTAAACCCCTGTCTGACCCACTCCGTCCATCACTCTCACCCTCCCTCTGTATCCTCCCACACTAAACCCCTGTCTGACCCACTCCGTCCATCACTCTCACCCTCCCTCTGTCTCCTCCCACACTAAACCCCTGTCTGACCCACTCATCCGCACTCTCACCCTCCCTCTGTCTCCTCCCACACTAAACCCCTGTCTGACCCACTCAGCCTCACTCTCACCCTCCCTCTGTCTCCTCCCACACTAAACCCCTGTCTGACCCACTCATCCCCACTCTCACCCTCCCTCTGTCTCCTCCCACACCAAACCCCTGTCTGACCCACTCATCCCCACTCTCACCCTCCCTCTGTCTCCTCCCACACTAAACCCCTGTGTGACCCACTCATCCCCACTCTCACCCTCCCTCTGTCTCCTCCCACACTAAACACCTGTCTGACCCACTCATCCCCACTCTCACCCTCCCTCTGTCTCCTCCCACACCAAACCCCTGTCTGACCCACTCATCCTCACTCTCCCCCTCCCTCTGTCTCCTCCCACACTAAACCCCTGTCTGACCCACTCATCCCCACTCTCACCCTCCCTCTGTCTCCTCCCACACTAAACCCCTGTCTGACCCACTCATCCTCACTCTCACCCTCCCTCTGTCTCCTCCCACACTAAACCCCTGTCTGACCCACTCATCCTCACTCTCATCCTCCCTCTGTCTCCTCCCACACTGAACGCTAGTCTGACCCACTCATCCCCACTCTCACCCTCCCTCTGTCTCCTCCCACACTAAACCACTGTCAGACCCACTCCGTCCATCACTCTCACCCTCCCTCTGTCTCCTCCCACACCAAACCCCTCTCTGACCCAATCATCCCCACTCTCACCCTCCCTCTGTCTCCTCCCACACTAAACCCCTATCTGACCCACTCATCCCCACTCTCACCCTCCCTCTGTCTCCTCCCACACTAAACCCCTGTCTGACCCACTCATCCCCACTCTCACCCTCCCTCTGTCTCCTCCCACACTAAAACCCTGTCTGACCCACTCATCCTCACTCTCACCCTCCCTCTGTCTCCTCCCACACTAAACCCCTGTCTGACCCACTCATCCTCACTCTCACCCTCCCTCTGTCTCCTCCCACACTAAACCCCTGTCTGACCCACTCCGTCCATCACTCTCACCCTCCCTCTGTCTCCTCCCACACTAAACCCCTGTCTGACCCACTCATCCCCACTCTCACCCTCCCTCTGTCTCCTCCCACACTAAACCCCTGTCTGACCCACTCATCCCCACTCTCACCCTCCCTCTGTCTCCTCCCACACTAAACCCCTGTCTGACCCACTCATCCCCACTCTCACCCTCCCTCTGTCTCCTCCCACACTAAACCCCTGTCTGACCCACTCCGTCCATCACTCTCACCCTCCCTCTGTCTCCTCCCACACTAAACCCCTGTCTGACCCACTCCGTCCATCACTCTCACCCTCCCTCTTTCTCCTCCCACACTAAACCCCTGTCTGACCCACTCATCCCCACTCTCACCCACCCTCTGTCTCCTCCCACACTAAACCCCTGTCTGACCCACTCATCCTCACTCTCACCCTCCCTCTGTCTCCTCCCACACTAAACCTCTGTCTGACCCACTCCGTCCATCACTCTCACCCACCCTCTGTCTCCTCCCACACTAAACCACTGTCAGACCCACTCCGTCCATCACTCTCACCCTCCCTCTGTCTCCTCCCACACTAAACCCCTGTCTGACCCACTCATCACCACTCTCTCCCTCCCTCTGTCTCCTCCCACACTAAACCCCTGTCTGACCCACTCCGTCCATCACTCTCACCCTCCGTCTCCTCCCACACTAAACCCCTGTCTGACCCACTCATCCCCACTCTCACCCTCCCTCTGTCTCCTCCCACACTAAACCCCTGTCTGACCCACTCATCCCCACTCTCACCCTCCCTCTGTCTCCTCCCACACTAAACCCCTGTCTGACCCACTCCGTCCATCACTCTCACCCTCCCTCTGTCTCCTCCCACACTAAACCCCTGTCTGACCCACTCATCCCCACTCTCACCCTCCCTCTGTCTCCTCCCACACTAAACCCCTGTCTGAGCCACTCATCCTCACTCTCACCCTCCCTCTGTCTCCTCCCACACTAAACCCCTGTCTGACCCACTCATCCCCACTCTCACCCTCCCTCTGTCTCCTCCCACACTAAACCCCTGTCTGACCCACTCATCCCCACTCTCACCCTCCCTCTGTCTCCTACCACACTAAACCCCTGTCTGACCCACTCATCCCCACTCTCACCCTCCCTCTGTCTCCTCCCACACTAAACCCCTGTCTGACCCACTCCGTCCATCACTCTCACCCTCCCTCTGTCTCCTCCCACACTAAACCCCTGTCTGACCCACTCATCCCCACTCTCACCCTCCCTCTGTCTCCTCCCACACTAAACCCGTCAGACCCACTCATCCCCACTCTCACCCTCCCTCTGTCTCCTCCCACACTAAACCCCTGTCTGACCCACTCATCCTCACACACCCTCCCTGTCTCCTCCCACACTAAACCCCTGTCTGACCCACTCATCCCCACTCTCACCCTCCCTCTGTCTCCTCCCACACTAAACCCGTCAGACCCACTCATCCCCACTCTCACCCTCCCTCTGTCTCCTCCCACACTAAACCCGTCTGACCCACTCATCCTCACTCTCACCCTCCCTCTGTCTCCTCCCACACTAAACCCCTGTCTGACCCACTCATCCCCACTCTCACCCTCCCTCTGTCTGCTCCCACACCAAACCCCTGTCTGACCCACTCATCCCCACTCTCACCCTCCCTCTGTCTCCTCCCACACTAAACCCCTGTCTGACCCACTCATCCCCACTCTCACCCTCCCTCTGTCTCCTCCCACACTAAACCCCTGTCTGACCCACTCATCCTGACTCTCACCCTCCCTCTTTCTCCTCCCACACTAAACCCCTGTCTGACCCACTCCGTCCATCACTCTCACCCTCCCTCTGTCTCCTCCCACACTAAACCCCTGTCTGACCCACTCATCCCCACTCTCACCCTCCCTCTGTCTCCTCCCACACTAAACCCCTGTCTGACCCACTCATCCTCACTCTCACCCTCCCTCTGTCTCCTCCCACACTAAACCCCTGTCTGACCCACTCATCCCCACTCTCACCCTCCCTCTGTCTCCTCCCACACTAAACCCCTGTCTGACCCACACATCCCCACTCTCACCCTCCCTCTTTCTCCTTCCACACTAAACCCCTGTCTGACCCACTCCGTCCATCACTCTCACCCTCCCTCTGTCTCCTCCCACACTAAACCCCTGTCTGACCCACTCCGTCCATCACTCTCACCCTCCCTCTTTCTCCTCCCACACTAAACCCCTGTCTGACCCACTCATCCCCACTCTCACCCACCCTCTGTCTCCTCCCACACTAAACCCCTGTCAGACCCACTCATCCCCACTCTCACCCTCCCTCTGTCTCCTCCCACACTAAACCTCTGTCTGACCCACTCATCCTCACTCTCACCCTCCCTCTGTGTCCTCCCACACTAAACCTCTGTCTGACCCACTCCGTCCATCACTCTCACCCTCCCTCTGTCTCCTCCCACACTAAACCACTGTCAGACACACTCCGTCCATCACTCTCACCCTCCCTCTGTCTCCTCCCACACTAAACCCCTGTCTGACCCACTCCGTCCATCACTCTCACCCTCCCTCTGTCTCCTCCCACACTAAACCCCTGTCTGACCCACTCATCCCCACTCTCACCCTCCCTCTGTCTCCTCCCACACTAAACCCCTGTCTGACCCACTCATCCCCACTCTCACCCTCCCTCTGTCTCCTCCCACACTAAACCCCTGTCTGACCCACTCATCCCCACTCTCACCCTCCCTCTGTCTCCTCCCACACTAAACCCCTGTCTGACCCACTCATCCCCACTCGCACCCTCCCTCTGTCTCCTCCCACACTAAACCCCTGTCTGACCCACTCATCCCCACTCTCACCCTCCCTCTGTCTCCTCCCACACTAAACCCCTGTCTGACCCACTCATCCCCACTCTCACCCTCCCTCTGTCTCCTCCCACACTAAACCCCTGTCTGACCCACTCATCCCCACTCTCACCCTCCCTCTGTCTCCTCCCACACTAAACCCCTGTCTGACCCACTCATCCCCACTCTCACCCTCCCTCTGTCTCCTCCCACACTAAACCCCTGTCTGACCCACTCATCCCCACTCGCACCCTCCCTCTGTCTCCTCCCACACTAACCCCCTGTCTGACCCACTCATCCGCACTCTCACCCTCCCTCTGTCTCCTCCCACACTAAACCCCTGTCTGACCCACTCATCCGCACTCTCACCCTCCCTCTGTCTCCTCCCACACTAAACCCCTGTCTGACCCACTCCGTCCATCACTCTCACCCTCCCTCTGTATCCTCCCACACTAAACCCCTGTCTGACCCACTCCGTCCATCACTCTCACCCTCCCTCTGTCTCCTCCCACACTAAACCCCTGTCTGACCCACTCATCCGCACTCTCACCCTCCCTCTGTCTCCTCCCACACTAAACCCCTGTCTGACCCACTCAGCCTCACTCTCACCCTCCCTCTGTCTCCTCCCACACTAAACCCCTGTCTGACCCACTCATCCCCACTCTCACCCTCCCTCTGTCTCCTCCCACACCAAACCCCTGTCTGACCCACTCATCCCCACTCTCACCCTCCCTCTGTCTCCTCCCACACTAAACCCCTGTGTGACCCACTCATCCCCACTCTCACCCTCCCTCTGTCTCCTCCCACACTAAACCCCTGTCTGACCCACTCATCCCCACTCTCACCCTCCCTCTGTCTCCTCCCACACCAAACCCCTGTCTGACCCACTCATCCTCACTCTCCCCCTCCCTCTGTCTCCTCCCACACTAAACCCCTGTCTGACCCACTCATCCCCACTCTCACCCTCCCTCTGTCTCCTCCCACACTAAACCCCTGTCTGACCCACTCATCCTCACTCTCACCCTCCCTCTGTCTCCTCCCACACTAAACCCCTGTCTGACCCACTCATCCTCACTCTCATCCTCCCTCTGTCTCCTCCCACACTGAACGCCTGTCTGACCCACTCATCCCCACTCTCACCCTCCCTCTGTCTCCTCCCACACTAAACCACTGTCAGACCCACTCCGTCCATCACTCTCACCCTCCCTCTGTCTCCTCCCACACCAAACCCCTCTCTGACCCACTCATCCCCACTCTCACCCTCCCTCTGTCTCCTCCCACACTAAACCCCTATCTGACCCACTCATCCCCACTCTCACCCTCCCTCTGTCTCCTCCCACACTAAACCCCTGTCTGACCCACTCATCCCCACTCTCACCCTCCCTCTGTCTCCTCCCACACTAAAACCCTGTCTGACCCACTCATCCTCACTCTCACCCTCCCTCTGTCTCCTCCCACACTAAACCCCTGTCTGACCCACTCATCCTCACTCTCACCCTCCCTCTGTCTCCTCCCACACTAAACCTCTGTCTGACCCACTCCGTCCATCACTCTCACCCTCCCTCTGTCTCCTCCCACACTAAACCACTGTCAGACCCACTCCGTCCATCACTCTCACCCTCCCTCTGTCTCCTCCCACACTGAACCCCTGTCTGACCCACTCATCACCACTCTCTCCCTCCCTCTGTCTCCTCCCACACTAAACCCCTGTCTGACCCACTCCGTCCATCACTCTCACCCTCCGTCTCCTCCCACACTAAACCCCTGTCTGACCCACTCATCCCCACTCTCACCCTCCCTCTGTCTCCTCCCACACTAAACCACTGTCTGACCCACTCATCCCCACTCTCACCCTCCCTCTGTCTCCTCCCACACTAAACCCCTGTCTGACCCACTCATCCCCACTCTCACCCTCCCTCTGTCTCCTCCCACACTAAACCCCTGTCTGACCCACTCATCCTCACTCTCACCCTCCCTCTGTCTCCTCCCACACTAAACCCCTGTCTGACCCACTCATCCTCACTCTCACCCTCCCTCTTTCTCCTCCCACACTAAACCCCTGTCTGACCCACTCCGTCCATCACTCTCACCCTCCCTCTGTCCCCTCCCACACTAAACCCCTGTCTGACCCACTCATCCCCACTCTCACCCTCCCTCTGTCTCCTCCCACACTAAACCCCTGTCTGACCCACTCATCCTCACTCTCACCCTCCCTCTTTCTCCTCCCACACTAAACCCCTGTCTGACCCACTCCGTCCATCACTCTCACCCTCCCTCTGTCTCCTCCCACACTAAACCCCTGTCTGACCCACTCCGTCCATCACTCTCACCCTCCCTCTTTCTCCTCACACACTAAACCCCTGTCTGACCCACTCATCCCCACTCTCACCCACCCTCTGTCTCCTCCCACACTAACCCCCTGTCAGACCCACTCATCCTCACTCTCACCCTACCTCTGTCTCCTCCCACACTAAACCTCTGTCTGACCCACTCCGTCCATCACTCTCACCCTCCCTCTGTCTCCTCCCACACTAAACCACTGTCAGACACACTCCGTCCATCACTCTCACCCTCCCTCTGTCTCCTCCCACACTAAATCCCTGTCTGACCCACTCATCACCACTCTCACCCTCCCTCTGTCTCCTCCCACACTAAACCCCTGTCTGACCCACTCCGTCCATCACTCTCACCCTCCCTCTGTCTCCTCCCACACTAAACCCCTGTCTGACCCACTCATCCCCACTCTCACCCTCCCTCTGTCTCCTCCCACACTAAACCCCTGTCTGACCCACTCATCCCCACTCTCACCCTCCCTCTGTCTCCTCCCACGCTAAACCCCTGTCTGACCCACTCATCCTCACTCTCACCCTCCCTCTGTCTCCTCCCACACTAAACCCCTGTCTGACCCACTCATCCCCACTCTCACCCTCCCTCTGTCTCCTCCCACACTGAACCCCTGTCTGACCCACTCATCCCCACTCTCACCCTCCCTCTGTCTCCTCCCACACTAAACCCCTGTCTGACCCACTCATCCCCACTCTCACCCTCCCTCTGTCTCCTCCCACACTAAACCCCTGTCTGACCCACTCCGTCCATCACTCTCACCCTCCCTCTGTCTCCTCCCACACTAAACCCCTGTCTGACCCACTCATCACCACTCTCACCCTCCCTCTGTCTCCTCCCACACTAAACCTCTGTCTGACCCACTCCGTCCATCACTCTCACCCTCCCTCTGTCTCCTCCCACACTAAACCCCTGTCTGACCCACTCATCACCACTCTCACCCTCCCTCTGTCTCCTCCCACACTAAACCCCTGTCAGACCCACTCATCCCCACTCTCACCCTCCCTCTGTCTCCTCCCACACTAAACCCCTGTCTGACCCACTCATCCCCACTCTCACCCTCCCTCTGTCTCCTCCCACACTAAACCCCTGTCTGACCCACTCCGTCCATCACTCTCACCCTCCCTCTGTCTCCTCCCACACTAAACCCCCGTCTGACCCACTCATCCTCACTCTCACCCTCCCTCTGTCTCCTCCCACACTAAACCCCTGTCTGACCCACTCATCCCCACTCTCACCCTCCCTCTGTCTCCTCCCACACTAAACCCCTGTCAGACCCACTCATCCCCACTCTCACCCTCCCTCTGTCTCCTCCCACACTAAACCTCTGTCTGACCCACTCATCCCCACTCTCACCCTCCCTCTGTCTCCTCCCACACTAAACCCCTGTCTGACCCACTCATCCCCACTCTCACCCTCCCTCTGTCTCCTCCCACACTAAACCACTGTCAGACCCACTCATCCCCACTCTCACCCTCCCTCTGTCTCCTCCCACACTAAACCCCTGTCAGACCCACTCATCCCCACTCTCACCCTCCCTCTGTCTCCTCCCACACTGAACCCCTGTCTGACCCACTCATCCCCACTCTCACCCTCCCTCTGTCTCCTCCCACACTAAACCCCCGTCTGACCCACTCCGTCCATCACTCTCACCGTCCCTCTGTCTCCTCCCACACTAAACCCCTGTCTGACCCACTCATCCCCACTCACCCTCCCTCTGTCTCCTCCCACACTAAACCCCGGTCTGACCCACTCATCCTCACTCACCCTCCCTCTGTCTCCTCCCACACTAACCCCTGTCTGACCTACTCATCCTCACTCACCCTCCCTCTGTCTCCTCCCACACTAAACCCCTGTCTGACCCACTCCGTCCATCACTCCCCGTCACCCTCCCTCTGTCTCCTCCCACACTAAACCCCTGTCTGACCCACTCATCCCCACTCTCACCCTCCCTCTGTCTCCTCACACACTAAACCACTGTCAGACCCACTCATCCCCACTCTCACCCTCCCTCTGTCTCCTCCCACACTAAACCCCTGTCTGACCCACTCCGTCCATCACTCACCCTCCCTCTGTCTCCTCCCACACTAAACCCCTGTCTGACCCTCTCATCCTCACTCTCACCCTCCCTCTGTCTCCTCCCACACTAAACCCCTGTCTGACCCACTCATCCCCACTCTCACCCTCCCTCTGTCTCCTCCCACACTAAACCCCTGTCTGACCCACTCATCCCCACTCTCACCCTCCCTCTGTCTCCTCCCACACTAAACCCCTGTCTGACCCACTCATCCCCACTCTCACCCACCCTCTGTCTCCTCCCACACTAAACCCCTGTCTGACCCACTCATCCCCACTCTCACCCTCCCTCTGTCTCCTCCCACACTAAACCCCTGTCTGACCCACTCATCCCCACTCTCACCCTCCCTCTGTCTCCTCCCACACTAAACCCCTGTCTGACCCACTCATCCCCACTCTCACCATCCCTCTGTCTCCTCCCACACTAAACCCCTGTCTGACCCACTCATCCCCACTCTCACCCTCCCTCTGTCTCCTCCCACACTAAACCCCTGTCTGACCCACTCATCCGCACTCTCACCCTCCCTCTGTCTCCTCCCACACTAAACCCCTGTCTGACCCACTCATCCGCACTCTCACCCTCCCTCTGTCTCCTCCCACACTAAACCCCTGTCTGACCCACTCCGTCCATCACTCTCACCCTCCCTCTGTTTCCTCCCACACTAAACCCCTGTCTGACCCACTCCGTCCATCACTCTCACCCTCCCTCTGTCTCCTCCCACACTAAACCCCTGTCTGACCCACTCATCCGCACTCTCACCCTCCCTCTGTCTCCTCCCACACTAAACCCGTCTGACCCTCTCATCCTCACTCTCACCCTCCCTCTGTCTCCTCCCACACTAAACCCCTGTCTGACCCACTCATCCCCACTCTCACCCTCCCTCTGTCTGCTCCCACACCAAACCCCTGTCTGACCCACTCATCCCCACTCTCACCCTCCCTCTGTCTCCTCCCACACTAAACCCCTGTGTGACCCACTCATCCCCACTCTCACCCTCCCTCTGTCTCCTCCCACACTAAACCCCTGTCTGACCCACTGATCCCCACTCTCACCCTCCCTCTGTCTCCTCCCACACCAAACCCCTGTCTGACCCACTCATCCCCACTCTCACCCTCCCTCTGTCTCCTCCCACACTAAACCCCTGTCTGACCCACTCATCCTCACTCTCACCATCCCTCTGTCTCCTCCCACACTAAACCCCTGTCTGACCCACTCATCCCCACTCTCACCCTCCCTCTGTCTCCTCCCACACTAAATCCCTGACTGACCCACTCATCCCCACTCTCACCCTCCCTCTGTCTCCTCCCACACTAAACCCCTGTCTGACCCACTCATCCCCACTCTCACCCTCCCTCTGTCTCCTCCCACACTAAACCCCTGTCTGACCTCACTCATCCTCACTCTCACCCTCCCTCTGTCTCCTCCCACACTAAACCCCTGTCTGACCCACTCATCCTCACTCTCATCCTCCCTCTGTCTCCTCCCACACTGAACGCCTGTCTGACCCACTCATCCCCACTCTCACCCTCCCTCTGTCTCCTCCCACACTAAACCACTGTCAGACCCACTCCGTCCATCACTCTCACCCTCCCTCTGTCTCCTCCCACACCAAACCCCTCTGTGACCCACTCATCCCCACTCTCACCCTCCCTCTGTCTCCTCCCACACCAAACCCCTGTCTGACCCACTCATCCCCACTCTCACCCTCCCTCTGTCTCCTCCCACACTAAACCCCTGTCTGACCCACTCATCCGCACTCTCACCCTCCCTCTGTCTCCTCCCACACTAAACCCCTGTCTGACCCACTCATCCGCACTCTCACCCTCCCTCTGTCTCCTCCCACACTAAACCCCTGTCTGACCCACTCATCCCCACTCTCACCCTCCCTCTGTCTCCTCCCACACTAAACCCCTGTCTGACCCACTCATCCCCACTCTCACCCTCCCTCTGTCTCCTCCCACACTAAATCCCTGACTGACCCACTCATCCCCACTCTCACCCTCCCTCTGTCTCCTCCCACACTAAACCCCTGTCTGACCCACTCATCCCCACTCTCACCCTCCCTCTGTCTCCTCCCACACCAAACCCCTCTGTGACCCACTCATCCCCACTCTCACCCTCCCTCTGTCTCCTCCCACACCAAACCCCTGTCTGACCCACTCATCCCCACTCTCACCCTCCCTCTGTCTCCTCCCACACTAAACCCCTGTCTGACCCACTCATCCGCACTCTCACCCTCCCTCTGTCTCCTCCCACACTAAACCCCTGTCTGACCCACTCATCCCCACTCTCACCCTCCCTCTGTCTCCTCCCACACCAAACCCCTCTGTGACCCACTCATCCCCACTCTCACCCTCCCTCTGTCTCCTCCCACACTAAACCCCTGTGTGACCCACTCATCCCCACTCTCACCCTCCCTCTGTCTCCTCCCACACTAAACCCCTGTCTGACCCACTGATCCCCACTCTCACCCTCCCTCTGTCTCCTCCCACACCAAACCCCTGTCTGACCCACTCATCCCCACTCTCACCCTCCCTCTGTCTCCTCCCACACTAAACCCCTGTCTGACCCACTCATCCTCACTCTCACCATCCCTCTGTCTCCTCCCACACTAAACCCCTGTCTGACCCACTCATCCCCACTCTCACCCTCCCTCTGTCTCCTCCCACACTAAATCCCTGACTGACCCACTCATCCCCACTCTCACCCTCCCTCTGTCTCCTCCCACACTAAACCCCTGTCTGACCCACTCATCCCCACTCTCACCCTCCCTCTGTCTCCTCCCACACTAAACCCCTGTCTGACCTCACTCATCCTCACTCTCACCCTCCCTCTGTCTCCTCCCACACTAAACCCCTGTCTGACCCACTCATCCTCACTCTCATCCTCCCTCTGTCTCCTCCCACACTGAACGCCTGTCTGACCCACTCATCCCCACTCTCACCCTCCCTCTGTCTCCTCCCACACTAAACCACTGTCAGACCCACTCCGTCCATCACTCTCACCCTCCCTCTGTCTCCTCCCACACCAAACCCTCTGTGACCCACTCATCCCCACTCTCACCCTCCCTCTGTCTCCTCCCACACCAAACCCCTGTCTGACCCACTCATCCCCACTCTCACCCTCCCTCTGTCTCCTCCCACACTAAACCCCTGTCTGACCCACTCATCCGCACTCTCACCCTCCCTCTGTCTCCTCCCACACTAAACCCCTGTCTGACCCACTCATCCGCACTCTCACCCTCCCTCTGTCTCCTCCCACACTAAACCCCTGTCTGACCCACTCATCCCCACTCTCACCCTCCCTCTGTCTCCTCCCACACTAAACCCCTGTCTGACCCACTCATCCCCACTCTCACCCTCCCTCTGTCTCCTCCCACACTAAACCCCTGTCTGACCCACTCATCCCCACTCTCACCCTCCCACTGTCTCCTCCCTCACTAAACCCCTGTCTGACCCACTCATCCCCACTCTCACCCTCCCTCTGTCTCCTCCCACACTAAACCCCTGTCTGACCCACTCATCCGCACTCTCACCCTCCCTCTGTCTCCTCCCACACTAAACCCCTGTCTTACCCACTCATCCGCACTCTCACCCTCCCTCTGTCTCCTCCCACACTAAACCCCTGTCTGACCCACTCCGTCCATCACTCTCACCCTCCCTCTGTTTCCTCCCACACTAAACCCCTGTCTGACCCACTCCGTCCATCACTCTCACCCTCCCTCTGTCTCCTCCCACACTAAACCCCTGTCTGACCCACTCATCCCCACTCTCACCCTCCCTCTGTCTCCTCCCACACTATACCCCTGTGTGACCCACTCATCCCCACTCTCACCCTCCCTCTGTCTCCTCCCACACTAAACCCCTGTCTGACCCACTCATCCCCACTCTCACCCTCCCTCTGTCTCCTCCCACACCAAACCCCTGTCTGACCCACTCATCCCCACTCTCACCCTCCCTCTGTCTCCTCCCACACTAAACCCCTGTCTGACCCACTCATCCCCACTCTCACCCTCCCTCTGTCTCCTCCCACACTAAACCACTGTCAGACCCACTCATCCCCACTCTCACCCTCCCTCTGTCTCCTCCCACACTAAACCACTGTCAGACCCACTCATCCCCACTCTCACCCTCCCTCTGTCTCCTCCCACACTAAACCCCTGTCTGACCCACTCATCCCCACTCTCACCCTCCCTCTGTCTCCTCCCACAGTAAACCCCTGTCTGACCCACTCATCCCCACTCTCACCCTCCCTCTGTCTCCTCCCACACTAAACCCCTGTCTGACCCACTCATCCCCACTCTCACCCTCCCTCTGTCTCCTCCCACACTAAATCACTGTCTGACCCACTCATCCTCACTCTCACCCTCCCTCTGTCTCCTCCCACACTAAATCACTGTCTGACCCACTCATCCTCACTCTCACCCTCCCTCTGTCTCCTCCCACACTAAACCCCTGTCTGACCCACTCATCCCCACTCTCACCCTCCCTCTGTCTCCTCCCACACTAAACCCCTGTCTGACCAACTCATCCCCACTCTCACCCTCCCTCTGTCTCCTCCCACACTAACCACTGTCAGACCCACTCATCCCCACTCTCACCCTCCCTCTGTCTCCTCCCACACTAAACCACTGTCAGACCCACTCATCCCCACTCTCACCCTCCCTCTCTCTCCTCCCACACTAAACCCCTGTCTGACCCACTCATCCCCACTCTCACCCTCCCTCTGTCTCCTCCCACACTAAACCCCTGTCAGACCCACTCATCCCCACTCTCACCATCCCTCTGTCTCCTCCCACACTAAACCCCTGTCTGACCCACTCATCCCCACTCTCACCCTCCCTCTGTCTCCTCCCACACTAAATCCCTGTCTGACCCACTCATCCCCACTCTCACCCTCCCTCTGTCTCCTCCCACACCAAACCCCTGTCTGACCCACTCATCCCCACTCTCACCCTCCCTCTGTCTCCTCCCACACTAAACCCCTGTGTGACCCACTCATCCCCACTCTCACCCTCCCTCTGTCTCCTCCCACACTAAACCCCTGTCTGACCCACTCATCCCCACTCTCACCCTCCCTCTGTCTCCTCCCACACCAAACCCCTGTCTGACCCACTCATCCCCACTCTCACCCTCCCTCTGTCTCCTCCCACACTAAACCACTGTCAGACCCACTCATCCCCACTCTCACCCTCCCTCTGTCTCCTCCCACACTAAACCACTGTCAGACCCACTCATCCCCACTCTCACCCTCCCTCTGTCTCCTCCCACACTAAACCCCTGTCAGACCCACTCATCCCCACTCTCACCCTCCCTCTGTCTCCTCCCACACTGAACCCCTGTCTGACCCACTCATCCCCACTCTCACCCTCCCTCTGTCTCCTCCCACACTAAACCCCCGTCTGACCCACTCCGTCCATCACTCTCACCGTCCCTCTGTCTCCTCCCACACTAAACCCCTGTCTGACCCACTCATCCCCACTCACCCTCCCTCTGTCTCCTCCCACACTAAACCCCGGTCTGACCCACTCATCCTCACTCACCCTCCCTCTGTCTCCTCCCACACTAACCCCTGTCTGACCTACTCATCCTCACTCACCCTCCCTCTGTCTCCTCCCACACTAAACCCCTGTCTGACCCACTCCGTCCATCACTCCCCGTCACCCTCCCTCTGTCTCCTCCCACACTAAACCCCTGTCTGACCCACTCATCCCCACTCTCACCCTCCCTCTGTCTCCTCCCACACTAAACCCCTGTCTGACCCACTTATCCCCACACTCACCCTCCCTCTGTCTCCTCCCACACTAAACCCCTGTCTGACCCACTCATCCCCACTCTCACCCTCCCTCTGTCTCCTCCCACACTAAACCCCTGTCTGACCCACTCATCCCCACTCTCACCCTCCCTCTGTCTCCTCCCACACTAAACCCCTGTCTGACCCACTCATCCCCACTCTCACCCTCCCTCTGTCTCCTCCCACACTAAACCCCTGTCTGACCCACTCATCCCCACTCGCACCCTCCCTCTGTCTCCTCCCACATTAACCCCCTGTCTGACCCACTCATCCGCACTCTCACCCTCCCTCTGTCTCCTCCCACACTAAACCCCTGTCTGACCCACTCATCCGCACTCTCACCCTCCCTCTGTCTCCTCCCACACTAAACCCCTGTCTGACCCACTCCGTCCATCACTCTCACCCTCCCTCTGTATCCTCCCACACTAAACCCCTGTCTGACCCACTCCGTCCATCACTCTCACCCTCCCTCTGTCTCCTCCCACACTAAACCCCTGTCTGACCCACTCATCCGCACTCTCACCCTCCCTCTGTCTCCTCCCACACTAAACCCCTGTCTGACCCACTCATCCTCACTCTCACCCTCCCTCTGTCTCCTCCCACACTAAACCCCTGTCTGAACCACTCATCCCCACTCTCACCCTCCCTCTGTCTCCTCCCACACCAAACCCCTGTCTGACCCACTCATCCCCACTCTCACCCTCCCTCTGTCTCCTCCCACACTAAACCCCTGTCTGACCCACTCATCCCCACTCTCACCCTCACTCTCTCCTCCCACACTAAACCCCTGTCTGACCCACTCATCCCCACTCTCACCCTCCCTCTGTCTCCTCCCACACCAAACCCCTGTCTGACCCACTCATCCCCACTCTCACCCTCCCTCTGTCTCCTCCCACACTAAACCCCTGTCTGACCCACTCATCCTCACTCTCCCCTTCCCTCTGTCTCCTCCCACACTAAACCCCTGTCTGACCCACTCATCCCCACTCTCACCCTCCCTCTGTCTCCTCCCACACTAAATCACTGTCTGACCCACTCATCCTCACTCTCACCCTCCCTCTGTCTCCTCCCACACTAAACCCCTGTCTGACCCACTCATCCCCACTCTCACCCTCCCTCTGTCTCCTCCCACACTAAACCCCTGTCTGACCAACTCATCCCCACTCTCACCCTCCCTCTGTCTCCTCCCACACTAACCACTGTCAGACCCACTCATCCCCACTCTCACCCTCCCTCTGTCTCCTCCCACACTAAACCACTGTCAGACCCACTCATCCCCACTCTCACCCTCCCTCTGTCTCCTCCCACACTAAACCCCTGTCTGACCCACTAATCCCCACTCTCACCCTCCCTCTGTCTCCTCCCACACTAAACCCCTGTCAGACCCACTCATCCCCACTCTCACCATCCCTCTGTCTCCTCCCACACTAAACCCCTGTCTGACCCACTCATCCCCACTCTCACCCTCCCTCTGTCTCCTCCCACACTAAATCCCTGTCTGACCCACTCATCCCCACTCTCACCCTCCCTCTGTCTCCTCCCACACCAAACCCCTGTCTGACCCACTCATCCCCACTCTCACCCTCCCTCTGTCTCCTCCCACACTAAACCCCTGTGTGACCCACTCATCCCCACTCTCACCCTCCCTCTGTCTCCTCCCACACTAAACCCCTGTCTGACCCACTCATCCCCACTCTCACCCTCCCTCTGTCTCCTCCCACACCAAACCCCTGTCTGACCCACTCATCCCCACTCTCACCCTCCCTCTGTCTGCTCCCACACTAAACCCCTGTCTGACCCACTCATCCCCACTCTCACCCTCCCTCTGTCTCCTCCCACACTAAACCACTGTCAGACCCACTCATCCCCACTCTCACCCTCCCTCTGTCTCCTCCCACACTAAACCACTGTCAGACCCACTCATCCCCACTCTCACCCTCCCTCTGTCTCCTCCCACACTAAACCCCTGTCTGACCCACTCATCCCCACTCTCACCCTCCCTCTGTCTCCTCCCACAGTAAACCCCTGTCTGACCCACTCATCCCCACTCTCACCCTCCGTCTGTCTCCTCCCACACTAAACCCCTGTCTGACCCACTCATCCCCACTCTCACCCTCCCTCTGTCTCCTCCCACACTAAATCACTGTCTGACCCACTCATCCTCACTCTCACCCTCCCTCTGTCTCCTCCCACACTAAACCCCTGTCTGACCCACTCATCCCCACTCTCACCCTCCCTCTGTCTCCTCCCACACTAAACCCCTGTCTGACCAACTCATCCCCACTCTCACCCTCCCTCTGTCTCCTCCCACACTAACCACTGTCAGACCCACTCATCCCCACTCTCACCCTCCCTCTGTCTCCTCCCACACTAAACCACTGTCAGACCCACTCATCCCCACTCTCACCCTCCCTCTGTCTCCTCCCACACTAAACCCCTGTCTGACCCACTCATCCCCACGCTCACCCTCCCTCTGTCTCCTCCCACACTAAACCCCTGTCAGACCCACTCATCCCCACTCTCACCATCCCTCTGTCTCCTCCCACACTAAACCCCTGTCTGACCCACTCATCCCCACTCTCACCCTCCCTCTGTCTCCTCCCACACTAAATCCCTGACTGACCCACTCATCCCCACTCTCACCCTCCCTCTGTCTCCTCCCACACTAAACCCCTGTCTGACCCACTCATCCCCACTCTCACCCTCCCTCTGTCTCCTCCCACACTAAACCCCTGTCTGACCCACTCATCCGCACTCTCACCCTCGCTCTGTCTCCTCCCACAGTCTCCTCCCACACTAAACCCCTGTCTGACCCACTCATCCCCACTCTCACCCTCCCTCTGTCTCCTCCCACACTAAACCCCTGTCTGACCCACTCATCCCCACTCTCACCCTCCCTCTGTCTCCTCCCACACTAAACCCCTGTCTGATCCACTCATCCCCACTCTCACCCTCCCTCTGTCTCCTCCCACACTAAACCCCTGTCAGACCCACTCATCCCCACTCTCACCATCCCTCTGTCTCCTCTCACACTAAACCACTGTCAGACCCACTCATCCCCACTCTCACCCTCTCTCTGTCTCCTCCCACACTAAACCCCTGTCTGATCCACTCATCCCCACTCTCACCCTCCCTCTGTCTCCTCCCACACTAAACCCCTGTCAGACCCACTCATCCCCACTCTCACCATCCCTCTGTCTCCTCCCACACTAAACCCCTGTCTGACCCACTCATCCGCACTCTCACCCTCGCTCTGTCTCCTCCCACACTAAACCCCTGTCTGACCCACTCATCCGCACTCTCACCCTCCCTCTGTCTCCTCCCACACTAAACCCCTGTCTGACCCACTCATCCCCACTCTCACCCTCCCTCTGTCGCCTCCCACACTAAACCCCTGTCTGACCCACTCATCCCCACTCTCACCCTCCCTCTGTCTCCTCCCACACTAAACCCCTGTCTGACCCACTTATCCCCACACTCACCCTCCCTCTGTCTCCTCCCACACTAAACCCCTGTCTGACCCACTCATCCCCACTCTCACCCTCCCTCTGTCTCCTCCCACACTAAACCCCTGTCTGACCCACTCATCCCCACTCTCACCCTCCCTCTGTCTCCTCCCACACTAAACCCCTGTGTGACCCACTCATCCCCACTCTCACCCTCCCTCTGTCTCCTCCCACACTAAACCCCTGTCTGACCCACTCATCCCCACTCGCACCCTCCCTCTGTCTCCTCCCACACTAACCCCCTGTCTGACCCACTCATCCGCACTCTCACCCTCCCTCTGTCTCCTCCCACACTAAACCCCTGTCTGACCCACTCATCCGCACTCTCACCCTCCCTCTGTCTCCTCCCACACTAAACCCCTGTCTGACCCACTCCGTCCATCACTCTCACCCTCCCTCTGTATCCTCCCACACTAAACCCCTGTCTGACCCACTCCGTCCATCACTCTCACCCTCCCTCTGTCTCCTCCCACACTAAACCCCTGTCTGACCCACTCATCCGCACTCTCACCCTCCCTCTGTCTCCTCCCACACTAAACCCCTGTCTGACCCACTCATCCTCACTCTCACCCTCCCTCTGTCTCCTCCCACACTAAACCCCTGTCTGAACCACTCATCCCCACTCTCACCCTCCCTCTGTCTCCTCCCACACCAAACCCCTGTCTGACCCACTCATCCCCACTCTCACCCTCCCTCTGTCTCCTCCCACACTAAACCCCTGTCTGACCCACTCATCCCCACTCTCACCCTCACTCTCTCCTCCCACACTAAACCCCTGTCTGACCCACTCATCCCCACTCTCACCCTCCCTCTGTCTCCTCCCACACCAAACCCCTGTCTGACCCACTCATCCCCACTCTCACCCTCCCTCTGTCTCCTCCCACACTAAACCCCTGTCTGACCCACTCATCCTCACTCTCCCCTTCCCTCTGTCTCCTCCCACACTAAACCCCTGTCTGACCCACTCATCCCCACTCTCACCCTCCCTCTGTCTCCTCCCACACTAAACCCCTGTCTGACCCACTCATCCTCACTCTCACCCTCCCTCTGTCTCCTCCCACACTAAACCCCTGTCTGACCCACTCATCCTCACTCTCATCCTCCCTCTGTCTCCTCCCACACCAAACCCCTCTCTGACCCACTCATCCCCACTCTCACCCTCCCTCTGTCTCCTCCCACACTAAACCCCTGTCTGACCCACTCATCCCCACTCTCACCCTCCCTCTGTCTCCTCCCACACTAAACCCCTGTCTGACCCACTCATCCCCACTCTCACCCTCCCTCTGTCTCCTCCCACACTAAACCCCTGTCTGACCCACTCATCCTCACTCTCATCCTCCCTCTGTCTCCTCCCACACTGAACGCCTGTCTGACCCACTCATCCCCACTCTCACCCTCCCTCTGTCTCCTCCCACACTAAACCCCTGTCTGACCCACTCATCCGCACTCTCACCCTCCATCTGTCTCCTCCCACACTAAACCCCTGTCAGACCCACTCATCCCCACTCTCACCATCCCTCTGCCTCCTCCCACACTAAACCCCTGTCTGACCCACTCCGTCCATCACTCTCACCCTCCCTCTGTCTCCTCCCACACTAAACCCCTGTCTGACCCACTCCGTCCATCACTCCCCGTCACCCTCCCTCTGTCTCCTCCCACACTAAACCTCTGTCTGACCCACTCCGTCCATCACTCTCACCCTCCCTCTGCCTCCTCCCACACTAAACCCCTGTCTGACCCACTCATCCTCACTCTCACCCTCCCTCTGTCTCCTCCCACACTAAACCCCTGTCTGACCCACTCATCCCCACTCTCACCCTCCCTCTGTCTCCTCCCACACTAAACCCCTGTCTGACCCACTCATCCCCACTCTCACCCTCCCTCTGTCTCCTCCCACACTAAACCCCTGTCTGACCCACTCATCCCCACTCTCACCCTCCCTCTGTCTCCTCCCACACTAAACCCCTGTCTGACCCAATCCGTACATCACTCTCACCCTCCCTCTGTCTCCTCCCACACTAAACCCCTGTCTGAACCACTCATCCCCACTCTCACCCTCCCTCTGTCTCCTCCCACACTAAACCCCTGTCTGACCCCCTCATCCTCACTCTCACCCTCCCTCTGTCTCCTCCCACACTAAACCCCTGTCTGACCCACTCATCCCCACTCTCACCCTCCCTCTGTCTCCTCCCACACTAAACCCCTGTCTGACCCACTCCGTCCATCACTCTCACCCTCCCTCTGTCTCCTCCCACACTAAACCCCCGTCTGACCCACTCATCCCCACTCTCACCCTCCCTCTGTCTCCTCCCACACTAAACCCCCGTCTGACCCACTCATCCCCACTCTCACCCTCCCGCTGTCTCCTCCCACACTAAACCCCTGTCTGACCCACTCATCCCCACTCTCACCCTCCCTCTGTCTCCTCCCACACTAAACCCCTGTCTGACCCACTCATCCTCACTCTCACCCTCCCTCAGTCTCCTCCCACACTAAACCCCTGTCTGACCCACTCATCCTCACTCTCATCCTCCCTCTGTCTCCTCCCATCTGAACGCCTGTCTGACCCACTCATCCCCACTCTCACCCTCCCTCTGTCTCCTCCCACACTAAACCCCTGTCTGACCCACTCATCCTCACTCTCCCCCTCCCTCTGTCGCCTCCCACACTAAACCCCTGTCTGACCCACTCATCCCCACTCTCACCCTCCCTCTGTCTCCTCCCACACTAAACCCCTGTCTGACCCACTCATCCTCACTCTCACCCTCCCTCTGTCTCCTCCCACACTAAACCCCTGTCTGACCCACTCATCCTCACTCTCATCCTCCCTCTGTCTCCTCCCACACTGAACGCCTGTCTGACCCACTCATCCCCACTCTCACCCTCCCTCTGTCTCCTCCCACACTAAACCACTGTCAGACCCACTCCGTCCATCACTCTCACCCTCCCTCTGTCTCCTCCCACACCAAACCGCTCTCTGACTCACTCATCCCCACTCTCACCCTCCCTCTGTCTCCTCCCACACCAAACCGCTGTCTGACCCACTCATCCCCACTCTCACCCTCCCTCTGTCTCCTCCCACACTAAACCCCTGTCTGACCCACTCCGTCCATCACTCCCCGTCACCCTCCCTCTGTCTCCTCCCACACTAAACCTCTGTCTGACCCACTCCGTCCATCACTCTCACCCTCCCTCTGCCTCCTCCCACACTAAACCCCTGTCTGACGCACTCATCCCCACTCTCACCCTCCCTCTGTCTCCTCCCACACTAAACCCCTGTCTGACCCACTCATCCCCACTCTCACCGTCCCTCTGTCTCCTCCCACACTAAACCCCTGTCTGACCCACTCATCCCCACTCTCACCCTCCCTCTGTCTCCTCCCACACTAAACCCCTGTCTGACCCACTCCGTACATCACTCTCACCCTCCCTCTGTCTCCTCCCACACTAAACCCCTGTCTGAACCACTCATCCCCACTCTCACCCTCCCTCTGTCTCCTCCCACACTAAACCCCTGTCTGACCCACTCATCCTCACTCTCACCCTCCCTCTGTCTCCTCCCACACTAAACCCCTGTCTGACCCACTCATCCCCACTCTCACCCTCCCTCTGTCTCCTCCCACACTAAACCCCTGTCTGACCCACTCATCCCCACTCTCACCCTCCCTCTGTCTCCTCCCACACTAAACCCGTCAGACCCACTCCGTCCATCACTCTCACCCTCCCTCTGTCTCCTCCCACACTAAACCCCCGTCTGACCCACTCATCCCCACTCTCACCCTCCCTCTGTCTCCTCCCACACTAAACCCCCGTCTGACCCACTCATCCTCACTCACCCTCCCTCTGTCTCCTCCCACACTAAACCCCTGTCTGACCCACTCATCCCCACTCTCACCCTCCCTCTGTCTCCTCCCACACCAAACCCCTGTCTGACCCACTCATCCCCACTCTCACCCTCCCTCTGTCTCCTCCCACACTAAACCCCTGTCTGACCCACTCATCCCCACTCTCACCCTCCCTCTGTCTCCTCCCACACTAAACCCCTGTCTGACCCACTCCGTCCATCACTCCCCGTCACCCTCCCTCTGTCTCCTCCCACACTAAACCTCTGTCTGACCCACTCCGTCCATCACTCTCACCCTCCCTCTGCCTCCTCCCACACTAAACCCCTGTCTGACCCACTCATCCTCACTCTCACCCACCCTCTGTCTCCTCCCACACTAAACCCGTCTGACCCACTCATCCCCACTCTCACCCTCCCTCTGTCTCCTCCCACACTAAACCCCTGTCTGACACACTCATCCCCACTCTCACCCTCCCTCTGTCTCCTCCCACACTAAACCCCTGTCTGACCCACTCATCCCCACTCTCACCCTCCCTCTGTCTCCTCCCACACTAAACCCCTGTCTGACCCACTCCGTACATCTCTCTCACCCTCCCTCTGTCTCCTCCCACACTAAACCCCTGTCTGAACCACTCATCCCCACTCTCACCCTCCCTCTGTCTCCTCCCACACTAAACCCCTGTCTGACCCCCTCATCCTCACTCTCACCCTCCCTCTGCCTCCTCCCACACTAAACCCCTGTCTGACCCACTCATCCCCACTCTCACCCTCCCTCTGTCTCCTCCCACACTAAACCCCTGTCTGACCCACTCCGTCCATCACTCTCAACCTCCCTCTGTCTCCTCCCACACTAAACCCCTGTCTGACCCACTCATCCCCACTCTCACCCTCCCTCTGTCTCCTCCCACACTAAACCCCCGTCTGACCCACTCATCCCCACTCTCACCCTTCCGCTGTCTCCTCCCACACTAAACCCCTGTCTGACCCACTCATCCCCACTCTCACCCTCCCTCTGTCTCCTCCCACACTAAACCCCTGTCTGACCCACTCATCCTCACTCTCACCCTCCCTCTGTCTCCTCCCACACTAAACCCCTGTCTGACCCACTCATCCTCACTCTCATCCTCCCTCTGTCTCCTCCCACACTGAACGCCTGTCTGACCCACTCATCCCCACTCTCACCCTCCCTCTGTCTCCTCCCACACTAAACCCCTGTCTGACCCACTCATCCCCACTCTCACCCTCCCTGTGTCTCCTCCCACACTAAACCCCTGTCTGACCCACTCCGTCCATCACTCTCACCCTCCCTCTGTCTCCTCCCACACTAAACCACTGTCAGACCCACTCATCCGCACTCTCACCCTCCCTCTGTCTCCTCCCACACTAAACCCCTGTCTGACCCACTCATCCCCACTCTCACCCTCCCTCTGTCTCCTCCCACACTAAACCCCTGTCTGACCCACTCATCCGCACTCTCACCCTCCCTCTGTCTCCTCCCACACTAAACCCCTGTCTGACCCACTCATCCCCACTCTCACCCTCCCTCTGTCTCCTCCCACACTAAACCCCTGTCTGACCCACTCATCCCCACTCTCACTCTCCCTCTGTCTCCTCCCACACTAAACCCCTGTCTGACCCACTCATCCCCACTCTCACCCTCCGTCTCCTCCCACACTAAACCCCTGTCTGACCCACTCCGTCCATCACTCTCACCCTCCCTCTGTCTCCTCCCACACTAAACCCCTGTCAGACCCACTCCGTCCATCACTCTCACCCTCCCTCTGTCTCCTCCCACACGAAACCCCTGTCTGACCCACTCATCCCCACTCTCACCCTCCCTCTGTCTCCTCCCACACTAAACCCCTCTCTGACCCACTCCGTCCATCACTCTCACCCTCCCTCTGTCTCCTCCCACACTAAACCCCTGTCAGACCCACTCCGTCCATCACTCTCACCCTCCCTCTGTCTCCTCCCACACTAAACCCCTGTCTGACCCACTCATCCCCACTCTCACCCTCCGTCTGTCTCCTCCCACACTAAACCCCGGTCTGACCCACTCATCCCCACTCTCACCCTCCCTCTGTCTCCTCCCACACTAAACCCCTGTCTGACCCACTCATCCCCACTCTCACCCTCCCTCTGTCTCCTCCCACACTAAACCCCTGTCTGACCCACTCATCCCCACTCTCACCCTCCCTCTGTCTCCTCCCACACTAAACCCCTGTCTGACCCACTCATCCCCACTCTCACCCTCCCTCTGTCTCCTCCCACACTAAACCCCTGTCTGACCCACTCATCCTCACTCTCACCCTCCCTCTGTCTCCTCCCACACTAAACCCCTGTCTGACCCACTCATCCCCACTCTCACCCTCCCTCTGTCTCCTCCCACACTAAACCCCTGTCTGACCCACTCCGTCCATCACTCTCACCCTCCCTCTGTCTCCTCCCACACTAAACCCCTGTCCTGACCCACTCATCCTCACTCTCATCCTCCCTCTGTCTCCTCCCACACTAAACCCCTGTCTGACCCACTCATCCTCACTCTCACCCTCCCTCTGTCTCCTCCACACTAAACCCCTGTCTGACCCACTCATCCTCACTCTCACCCTCCCTCTGTCTCCTCCCACACTAAACCCCTGTATGACCCACTCATCCCCACTCTCACCCTCCCTCTGTCTCCTCCCACACTAAACCCCTGTCTGACCCACTCATCCCCACTCTCACCCTCCCTCTGTCTCCTCCCACACTAAACCCCTGTCTGACCCACTCATCCCCACTCTCACCCTCCCTCTGTCTCCTCCCACACTAAACCCCTGTCTGACCCACTCATCCGCACTCTCACCCTCCATCTGTCTCCTCCCACACTAAACCCCTGTCTGACCCACTCATCCGCACTCTCACCCTCCCTCTGTCTCCTCCCACACTAAACCCCTGTCTGACCCACTCCGTCCATCACTCTCACCCTCCCTCTGTCTCCTCCCACACTAAACCACTGTCAGACCCACTCATCCCCACTCTCACCCTCCCTCTGTCTCCTCCCACACTAAACCCCTGTCTGACCCACTCCGTCCATCACTCTCACCCTCCCTCTCTCCTCCCACACTAAACCCCTGTCTGACCCACTCATCCCCACTCTCACCCTCCCTCTGTCTCCTCCCACACTAAACCACTGTCAGACCCACTCATCCCCACTCTCACCCTCCCTCTGTCTCCTCCCACACTAAACCCCTGTCAGACCCACTCCGTCCATCACTCTCACCCTCCCTCTGTCTCCTCCCACACTAAACCCCTCTCTGACCCACTCATCCCCACTCTCACCCTCCCTCTGACTTCTCCCACACTAAACCCCTGTCTGACCCACTCATCCCCACTCTCACCCTCCCTCTGTCTCCTCCCACACTAAACCCCTGTCTGACCCACTCATCCCCACTCTCACCCTCCCTCTGTCTCCTCCCACACTAAACCCCTGTCTGACCCACTCATCCCCACTCTCACCCTCCCTCTGTCTCCTCCCACACTAAACCCCTGTCTGACCCACTCATCCCCACTCTCACCCTCCCTCTGTCTCCTCACACACTAAACCACTGTCAGACCCACTCATCCCCACTCTCACCCTCCCTCTGTCTCCTCCCACACTAAACCCCTGTCTGACCCACTCATCCCCACTCTCACCCTCCCTCTGTCTCCTCCCACACTAAACCCCTGTCTGACTCACTCATCCCCACTCTCACCCTCCCTCTGTCTCCTCCCACACTAAACCCCTGTCTGACCCACTCATCCTCACTCTCACCCTCCCTCTGTCTCCTCCCACACTAAACCCCTGTCTGACCCACTCATCCTCACTCTCATCCTCCCTCTGTCTCCTCCCACACTGAACGCCTGTCTGACCCACTCATCCCCACTCTCACCCTCCCTCTGTCTCCTCCCACACTAAACCCCTGTCTGACCCACTCATCCCCACTCTCACCCTCCCTGTGTCTCCTCCCACACTAAACCCCTGTCTGACCCACTCCGTCCATCACTCTCACCCTCCCTCTGTCTCCTCCCACACTAAACCACTGTCAGACCCACTCATCCGCACTCTCACCCTCCCTCTGTCTCCTCCCACACTAAACCCCTGTCTGACCCACTCATCCCCACTCTCACCCTCCCTCTGTCTCCTCCCACACTAAACCCCTGTCTGACCCACTCATCCGCACTCTCACCCTCCCTCTGTCTCCTCCCACACTAAACCCCTGTCTGACCCACTCATCCCCACTCTCACCCTCCCTCTGTCTCCTCCCACACTAAACCCCTGTCTGACCCACTCATCCCCACTCTCACTCTCCCTCTGTCTCCTCCCACACTAAACCCCTGTCTGACCCACTCATCCCCACTCTCACCCTCCGTCTCCTCCCACACTAAACCCCTGTCTGACCCACTCCGTCCATCACTCTCACCCTCCCTCTGTCTCCTCCCACACTAAACCCCTGTCAGACCCACTCCGTCCATCACTCTCACCCTCCCTCTGTCTCCTCCCACACGAAACCCCTGTCTGACCCACTCATCCCCACTCTCACCCTCCCTCTGTCTCCTCCCACACTAAACCCCTCTCTGACCCACTCCGTCCATCACTCTCACCCTCCCTCTGTCTCCTCCCACACTAAACCCCTGTCAGACCCACTCCGTCCATCACTCTCACCCTCCCTCTGTCTCCTCCCACACTAAACCCCTGTCTGACCCACTCATCCCCACTCTCACCCTCCGTCTGTCTCCTCCCACACTAAACCCCGGTCTGACCCACTCATCCCCACTCTCACCCTCCCTCTGTCTCCTCCCACACTAAACCCCTGTCTGACCCACTCATCCCCACTCTCACCCTCCCTCTGTCTCCTCCCACACTAAACCCCTGTCTGACCCACTCATCCCCACTCTCACCCTCCCTCTGTCTCCTCCCACACTAAACCCCTGTCTGACCCACTCATCCCCACTCTCACCCTCCCTCTGTCTCCTCCCACACTAAACCCCTGTCTGACCCACTCATCCTCACTCTCACCCTCCCTCTGTCTCCTCCCACACTAAACCCCTGTCTGACCCACTCATCCCCACTCTCACCCTCCCTCTGTCTCCTCCCACACTAAACCCCTGTCTGACCCACTCCGTCCATCACTCTCACCCTCCCTCTGTCTCCTCCCACACTAAACCCCTGTCTGACCCACTCATCCTCACTCTCATCCTCCCTCTGTCTCCTCCCACACTAAACCCCTGTCTGACCCACTCATCCTCACTCTCACCCTCCCTCTGTCTCCTCCCACACTAAACCCCTGTCTGACCCACTCATCCTCACTCTCACCCTCCCTCTGTCTCCTCCCACACTAAACCCCTGTATGACCCACTCATCCCCACTCTCACCCTCCCTCTGTCTCCTCCCACACTAAACCCCTGTCTGACCCACTCATCCCCACTCTCACCCTCCCTCTGTCTCCTCCCACACTAAACCCCTGTCTGACCCACTCATCCCCACTCTCACCCTCCCTCTGTCTCCTCCCACACTAAACCCCTGTCTGACCCACTCATCCGCACTCTCACCCTCCATCTGTCTCCTCCCACACTAAACCCCTGTCTGACCCACTCATCCGCACTCTCACCCTCCCTCTGTCTCCTCCCACACTAAACCCCTGTCTGACCCACTCCGTCCATCACTCTCACCCTCCCTCTGTCTCCTCCCACACTAAACCACTGTCAGACCCACTCATCCCCACTCTCACCCTCCCTCTGTCTCCTCCCACACTAAACCACTGTCAGACCCACTCATCCCCACTCTCACCCTCCCTCTGTCTCCTCCCACACTAAACCCCTGTCTGACCCACTCCGTCCATCACTCTCACCCTCCCTCTCTCCTCCCACACTAAACCCCTGTCTGACCCACTCATCCCCACTCTCACCCTCCCTCTGTCTCCTCCCACACTAAACCACTGTCAGACCCACTCATCCCCACTCTCACCCTCCCTCTGTCTCCTCCCACACTAAACCCCTGTCAGACCCACTCCGTCCATCACTCTCACCCTCCCTCTGTCTCCTCCCACACTAAACCCCTCTCTGACCCACTCATCCCCACTCTCACCCTCCCTCTGACTTCTCCCACACTAAACCCCTGTCTGACCCACTCATCCCCACTCTCACCCTCCCTCTGTCTCCTCCCACACTAAACCCCTGTCTGACCCACTCATCCCCACTCTCACCCTCCCTCTGTCTCCTCCCACACTAAACCCCTGTCTGACCCACTCATCCCCACTCTCACCCTCCCTCTGTCTCCTCCCACACTAAACCCCTGTCTGACCCACTCATCCCCACTCTCACCCTCCCTCTGTCTCCTCACACACTAAACCACTGTCAGACCCACTCATCCCCACTCTCACCCTCCCTCTGTCTCCTCCCACACTAAACCCCTGTCTGACCCACTCATCCCCACTCTCACCCTCCCTCTGTCTCCTCCCACACTAAACCCCTGTCTGACCCACTCATCCTCACTCTCACCCTCCCTCTGTCTCCTCCCACACTAAACCCCTGTCTGACCCACTCATCCCCACTCTCACCCTCCCTCTGTCTCCTCCCACACTAAACCCCTGTCTGACCCACTCATCCTCACTCCCCGTCACCCTCCCTCTGTCTCCTCCCACACTAAACCCCTGTCTGACCCACTCATCCTCACTCCCCGTCACCCTCCCTCTGTCTCCTCCCACACTAAACCCCTGTCTGACCCACTCATCCTCACTCTCACCCTCCCTCTGTCTCCTCCCACACTAAACCCCTGTCTGACCCACTCCGTCCATCACTCTCACCCTCTGTCTCCTCCCACACTAAACCCCTGTCTGACCCACTCATCCTCACTCTCACCCTCCCTCTGTCTCCTCCCACACTAAACCCCTGTCTGACCCACTCCGTCCATCACTCTCACCCTCTGTCTCCTCCCACACTAAACCCCTGTCTGACCCACTCCGTCCATCACTCTCACCCTCTGTCTCCTCCCACACTAAACCCCTGTCTGACCCACTCATCCCCACTCTCACCCTCCCTCTGTCTCCTCCCACACTAAA
Organism: Hypanus sabinus; assembly: GCF_030144855.1. NCBI lineage: Eukaryota > Metazoa > Chordata > Chondrichthyes > Myliobatiformes > Dasyatidae > Hypanus > Hypanus sabinus. Next base: position 33,813 of record NW_026779759.1, read on the forward strand.
CCCCTGTCTGACCCACTCATCCTCACTCTCACCCTCCCTCTGTCTCCTCCCACACTAAACCCCTGTCTGACCCACTCATCCTCACTCTCACCCTCCCTCTGTCTCCTCCCACACTAAACCCCTGTCTGACCCACTCATCCCCACTCTCACCCTCCCTCTGTCTCCTCCCACACTAAACGCCTGTCTGACCCACTCATCCTCACTCTCACCCTCCCTCTGTCTCCTCCCACACTAAACCCGTGTCAGACCCATTCATCCCCACTCTCACCCTCCCTCTGTCTCCTCTCACACTAAACCCCTGTCTGACCCACTCCGTCCATCACTCTCACCCTCCCTCTCTCCTCCCACACTAAACCCCTGTCTGACCCACTCATCCCCACTCTCACCCTCCCTCTGTCTCCTCCCACACTAAACCCCTGTCTGACCCACTCATCCCCACTCTCACCCTCCCTGTCTCCTCTCACACTAAACCCCTGTCTGACCCACTCTGTCCATCACTCTCACCCTCCCTCTCTCCTCCCACACTAAACCCCTGTCTGACCCACTCATCCCCACTCTCACCCTCCCTCTGTCTCCTCCCACACTTAAACCCTGTCTGACCCACTCCGTCCATCACCCTCACCCACCCTCTGTCTCCTCCCACACTAAACCCCTGTCTGACCCACTCATCCCCACTCTCACCCTCCCTCTGTCTCCTCCCACACTAAACCCCTGTCTGACCCACTCATCCTCACTCTCACCCTCCCTCTGTCTCCTCCCACACTAAACCTCTGTCTGACCCACTCATCCCCACTCTCACCCTCCCTCTGTCTCCTCCCACACTAAACCCCTGTCTGACCCACACATCCCCACTCTCACCCTCCCTCTGTCTCCTCCCACACTAAACCCCTGTCTGACCCACTCATCCCCACTCTCACCCTCCCTCTGTCTCCTCTCACACTAAACCCCTGTCTGACCCACTCCGTCCATCACTCTCACCCTCCCTCTGTCTCCTCCCACACTAAACCCCTGTCTGACCCACTCATCCCCACTCTCACCCTCCCTCTGTCTCCTCTCACACTAAACCCCTGTCTGACCCACTCATCCCCACTCTCACCCTCCCTCTGTCTCCTCCCAGACTAAACCCCTGTCTGACCCACTCATCCCCACTCTCACCCTCCCTCTGTCTCCTCCCACACTAAACCCCTGTCTGACCCACTCATCCCCACTCTCACCCTCCCTCTGTCTCCTCCCACACTAAACCCCTGTCTGACCCACTCATCCTCACTCCCCGTCACCCTCCCTCTGTCTCCTCCCACACTAAACCCCTGTCTGACCCACTCATCCCCACTCTCACCCTCCCTCTGTCTCCTCCCACACTAAACCCCTGTCTGACCCACTCATCCTCACTCCCCGTCACCCTCCCTCTGTCTCCTCCCACACTAAACCCCTGTCTGACCCACTCATCCTCACTCCCCGTCACTCTCCCTCTGTCTCCTCACACACTAAACCCCTGTCTGACCCACTCATCCTCACTCCCCGTCACCCTCCCTCTGTCTCCTGTCACACTAAACCCCTGTCTGACCCACTCATCCTCACTCTCACCCTCCATCTGTCTCCTCCCACACTAAACCCCTGTCTGACCCACTCATCCTCACTCTCACCCTCCCTCTGTCTCCTCCCACACTAAACCCCTGTCTGACCCACTCATCCCCACTCTCACCCTCCCTCTGTCTCCTCCCACACTAAACCCCTCTCTGACCCACTCCGTCCATCACTCTGACCCTCCCTCTGTCTCCTCCCACACTAAACCCCTGTCAGACCCACTCCGTCCATCACTCTCACCCTCCCTCTGTCTCCTCCCACACTAAACCCCTGTCTGACCCACTCATCCCCACTCTCACCCTCCGTCTGTCTCCTCCCACACTAAACCCCGGTCTGACCCACTCATCCCCACTCTCACCCTCCCTCTGTCTCCTCCCACACTAAACCCCTGTCTGACCCACTCATCCCCACTCTCACCCTCCCTCTGTCTCCTCCCACACTAAACCCCTGTCTGACCCACTCATCCCCACTCTCACCCTCCCTCTGTCTCCTTCCACACTAAACCCCTGTCTGACCCACTCATCCCCACTCTCACCCTCCCTCTGTCTCCTCCCACACTAAACCCCTGTCTGACCCACTCATCCTCACTCTCACCCTCCCTCTGTCTCCTCCCACACTAAACCCCTGTCTGACCCACTCATCCCCACTCTCACCCTCCCTCTGTCTCCTCCCACACTAAACCCCTGTCTGACCCACTCCGTCCATCACTCTCACCCTCCCTCTGTCTCCTCCCACACTAAACCCCTGTCTGACCCACTCATCCTCACTCTCATCCTCCCTCTGTCTCCTCCCACACTAAACCCCTGTCTGACCCACTCATCCTCACTCTCACCCTCCCTCTGTCTCCTCCCACACTAAACCCCTGTCTGACCCACTCATCCTCACTCTCACCCTCCCTCTGTCTCCTCCCACACTAAACCCCTGTATGACCCACTCATCCCCACTCTCACCCTCCCTCTGTCTCCTCCCACACTAAACCCCTGTCTGACCCACTCATCCCCACTCTCACCCTCCCTCTGTCTCCTCCCACACTAAACCCCTGTCTGACCCACTCATCCCCACTCTCACCCTCCCTCTGTCTCCTCCCACACTAAACCCCTGTCTGACCCACTCATCCGCACTCTCACCCTCCATCTGTCTCCTCCCACACTAAACCCCTGTCTGACCCACTCATCCGCACTCTCACCCTCCCTCTGTCTCCTCCCACACTAAACCCCTGTCTGACCCACTCCGTCCATCACTCTCACCCTCCCTCTGTCTCCTCCCACACTAAACCACTGTCAGACCCACTCATCCCCACTCTCACCCTCCCTCTGTCTCCTCCCACACTAAACCACTGTCAGACCCACTCATCCCCACTCTCACCCTCCCTCTGTCTCCTCCCACACTAAACCCCTGTCTGACCCACTCCGTCCATCACTCTCACCCTCCCTCTCTCCTCCCACACTAAACCCCTGTCTGACCCACTCATCCCCACTCTCACCCTCCCTCTGTCTCCTCCCACACTAAACCACTGTCAGACCCACTCATCCCCACTCTCACCCTCCCTCTGTCTCCTCCCACACTAAACCCCTGTCAGACCCACTCCGTCCATCACTCTCACCCTCCCTCTGTCTCCTCCCACACTAAACCCCTCTCTGACCCACTCATCCCCACTCTCACCCTCCCTCTGACTTCTCCCACACTAAACCCCTGTCTGACCCACTCATCCCCACTCTCACCCTCCCTCTGTCTCCTCCCACACTAAACCCCTGTCTGACCCACTCATCCCCACTCTCACCCTCCCTCTGTCTCCTCCCACACTAAACCCCTGTCTGACCCACTCATCCACACTCTCACCCTCCCTCTGTCTCCTCCCACACTAAACCCCTGTCTGACCCACTCATCCCCACTCTCACCCTCCCTCTGTCTCCTCACACACTAAACCACTGTCAGACCCACTCATCCCCACTCTCACCCTCCCTCTGTCTCCTCCCACACTAAACCCCTGTCTGACCCACTCATCCCCACTCTCACCCTCCCTCTGTCTCCTCCCACACTAAACCCCTGTCTGACCCACTCATCCTCACTCTCACCCTCCCTCTGTCTCCTCCCACACTAAACCCCTGTCTGACCCACTCATCCCCACTCTCACCCTCCCTCTGTCTCCTCCCACACTAAACCCCTGTCTGACCCACTCATCCTCACTCCCCGTCACCCTCCCTCTGTCTCCTCCCACACTAAACCCCTGTCTGACCCACTCATCCTCACTCTCACCCTCCCTCTGTCTCCTCCCACACTAAACCCCTGTCTGACCCACTCCGTCCATCACTCTCACCCTCTGTCTCCTCCCACACTAAACCCCTGTCTGACCCACTCATCCTCACTCTCACCCTCCCTCTGTCTCCTCCCACACTAAACCCCTGTCTGACCCACTCCGTCCATCACTCTCACCCTCTGTCTCCTCCCACACTAAACCCCTGTCTGACCCACTCCGTCCATCACTCTCACCCTCTGTCTCCTCCCACACTAAACCCCTGTCTGACCCACTCATCCCCACTCTCACCCTCCCTCTGTCTCCTCCCACACTAAACCCCTGTCTGACCCACTCATCCCCACTCTCACCCTCCCTGTCTCCTCTCACACTAAACCCCTGTCTGACCCACTCTGTCCATCACTCTCACCCTCCCTCTCTCCTCCCACACTAAACCCCTGTCTGACCCACTCATCCCCACTCTCACCCTCCCTCTGTCTCCTCCCACACTTAAACCCTGTCTGACCCACTCCGTCCATCACCCTCACCCACCCTCTGTCTCCTCCCACACTAAACCCCTGTCTGACCCACTCATCCCCACTCTCACCCTCCCTCTGTCTCCTCCCACACTAAACCCCTGTCTGACCCACTCATCCTCACTCTCACCCTCCCTCTGTCTCCTCCCACACTAAACCTCTGTCTGACCCACTCATCCCCACTCTCACCCTCCCTCTGTCTCCTCCCACACTAAACCCCTGTCTGACCCACACATCCCCACTCTCACCCTCCCTCTGTCTCCTCCCACACTAAACCCCTGTCTGACCCACTCATCCCCACTCTCACCCTCCCTCTGTCTCCTCTCACACTAAACCCCTGTCTGACCCACTCCGTCCATCACTCTCACCCTCCCTCTGTCTCCTCCCACACTAAACCCCTGTCTGACCCACTCATCCCCACTCTCACCCTCCCTCTGTCTCCTCTCACACTAAACCCCTGTCTGACCCACTCATCCCCACTCTCACCCTCCCTCTGTCTCCTCCCAGACTAAACCCCTGTCTGACCCACTCATCCCCACTCTCACCCTCCCTCTGTCTCCTCCCACACTAAACCCCTGTCTGACCCACTCATCCCCACTCTCACCCTCCCTCTGTCTCCTCCCACACTAAACCCCTGTCTGACCCACTCATCCTCACTCCCCGTCACCCTCCCTCTGTCTCCTCCCACACTAAACCCCTGTCTGACCCACTCATCCCCACTCTCACCCTCCCTCTGTCTCCTCCCACACTAAACCCCTGTCTGACCCACTCATCCTCACTCCCCGTCACCCTCCCTCTGTCTCCTCCCACACTAAACCCCTGTCTGACCCACTCATCCTCACTCCCCGTCACTCTCCCTCTGTCTCCTCCCACACTAAACCCCTGTCTGACCCACTCATCCTCACTCCCCGTCACCCTCCCTCTGTCTCCTGTCACACTAAACCCCTGTCTGACCCACTCATCCTCACTCTCACCCTCCATCTGTCTCCTCCCACACTAAACCCCTGTCTGACCCACTCATCCGCACTCTCACCCTCCCTCTGTCTCCTCCCACACTAAACCCCTGTCTGACCCACTCCGTCCATCACTCTCACCCTCCCTCTGTCTCCTCCCACACTAAACCACTGTCAGACCCACTCATCCCCACTCTCACCCTCCCTCTGTCTCCTCCCACACTAAACCACTGTCAGACCCACTCATCCCCACTCTCACCCTCCCTCTGTCTCCTCCCACACTAAACCCCTGTCTGACCCACTCCGTCCATCACTCTCACCCTCCCTCTCTCCTCCCACACTAAACCCCTGTCTGACCCACTCATCCCCACTCTCACCCTCCCTCTGTCTCCTCCCACACTAAACCACTGTCAGACCCACTCATCCCCACTCTCACCCTCCCTCTGTCTCCTCCCACACTAAACCCCTGTCAGACCCACTCCGTCCATCACTCTCACCCTCCCTCTGTCTCCTCCCACACTAAACCCCTCTCTGACCCACTCATCCCCACTCTCACCCTCCCTCTGACTTCTCCCACACTAAACCCCTGTCTGACCCACTCATCCCCACTCTCACCCTCCCTCTGTCTCCTCCCACACTAAACCCCTGTCTGACCCACTCATCCCCACTCTCACCCTCCCTCTGTCTCCTCCCACACTAAACCCCTGTCTGACCCACTCATCCCCACTCTCACCCTCCCTCTGTCTCCTCCCACACTAAACCCCTGTCTGACCCACTCATCCCCACTCTCACCCTCCCTCTGTCTCCTCCCACACTAAACCCCTGTCTGACCCACTCATCCTCACTCTCACCCTCCCTCTGTCTCCTCCCACACTAAACCCCTGTCTGACCCACTCATCCCCACTCTCACCCTCCCTCTGTCTCCTCCCACACTAAACCCCTGTCTGACCCACTCATCCTCACTCCCCGTCACCTTCCCTCTGTCTCCTCCCACACTAAACCCCTGTCTGACCCACTCATCCTCACTCTCACCCTCCCTCTGTCTCCTCCCACACTAAACCCCTGTCTGACCCACTCCGTCCATCACTCTCACCCTCTGTCTCCTCCCACACTAAACCCCTGTCTGACCCACTCATCCTCACTCTCACCCTCCCTCTGTCTCCTCCCACACTAAACCCCTGTCTGACCCACTCCGTCCATCACTCTCACCCTCTGTCTCCTCCCACACTAAACCCCTGTCTGACCCACTCCGTCCATCACTCTCACCCTCTGTCTCCTCCCACACTAAACCCCTGTCTGACCCACTTATCCCCACTCTCACCCTCCCTCTGTCTCCTCCCACACTAAACCCCTGTCTGACCCACTCATCCTCACTCTCACCCTCCCTCTGTCTCCTCCCACACTAAACCCCTGTCTGACCCACTCATCCTCACTCTCACCCTCCCTCTGTCTCCTCCCACACTAAACCCCTGTCTGACCCACTCATCCCCACTCTCACCCTCCCTCTGTCTCCTCCCACACTAAACGCCTGTCTGACCCACTCATCCTCACTCTCACCCTCCCTCTGTCTCCTCCCACACTAAACCCGTGTCAGACCCATTCATCCCCACTCTCACCCTCCCTCTGTCTCCTCTCACACTAAACCCCTGTCTGACCCACTCCGTCCATCACTCTCACCCTCCCTCTCTCCTCCCACACTAAACCCCTGTCTGACCCACTCATCCCCACTCTCACCCTCCCTCTGTCTCCTCCCACACTAAACCCCTGTCTGACCCACTCATCCCCACTCTCACCCTCCCTGTCTCCTCTCACACTAAACCCCTGTCTGACCCACTCTGTCCATCACTCTCACCCTCCCTCTCTCCTCCCACACTAAACCCCTGTCTGACCCACTCATCCCCACTCTCACCCTCCCTCTGTCTCCTCCCACACTTAAACCCTGTCTGACCCACTCCGTCCATCACCCTCACCCACCCTCTGTCTCCTCCCACACTAAACCCCTGTCTGACCCACTCATCCCCACTCTCACCCTCCCTCTGTCTCCTCCCACACTAAACCCCTGTCTGACCCACTCATCCTCACTCTCACCCTCCCTCTGTCTCCTCCCACACTAAACCTCTGTCTGACCCACTCATCCCCACTCTCACCCTCCCTCTGTCTCCTCCCACACTAAACCCCTGTCTGACCCACACATCCCCACTCTCACCCTCCCTCTGTCTCCTCCCACACTAAACCCCTGTCTGACCCACTCATCCCCACTCTCACCCTCCCTCTGTCTCCTCTCACACTAAACCCCTGTCTGACCCACTCCGTCCATCACTCTCACCCTCCCTCTGTCTCCTCCCACACTAAACCCCTGTCTGACCCACTCATCCCCACTCTCACCCTCCCTCTGTCTCCTCTCACACTAAACCCCTGTCTGACCCATTCCGTCCATCACTCCCCATCACCCTCCCTCTGTCTCCTCCCACACTAAACCCCTGTCTGACCCACTCATCCCCACTCTCACCCTCCCTCTGTCTCCTCCCACACTAAACCCCTGTCTGACCCACTCATCCCCACTCTCACCCTCCCTCTGTCTCCTCCCACACTAAACCCCTGTCTGACCCACTCATCCTCACTCCCCGTCACCCTCCCTCTGTCTCCTCCCACACTAAACCCCTGTCTGACCCACTCATCCCCACTCTCACCCTCCCTCTGTCTCCTCCCACACTAAACCCCTGTCTGACCCACTCATCCTCACTCCCCGTCACCCTCCCTCTGTCTCCTCCCACACTAAACCCCTGTCTGACCCACTCATCCTCACTCCCCGTCACTCTCCCTCTGTCTCCTCCCACACTAAACCCCTGTCTGACCCACTCATTCTCACTCCCCGTCACCCTCCCTCTGTCTCCTGTCACACTAAACCCCTGTCTGACCCACTCATCCTCACTCTCACCCTCCCTCTGTCTCCTCCCACACTAAACCCCTGTCTGACCCACTCATCCTCACTCTCACCCTCCCTCTGTCTCCTCCCACACTAAACCCCTGTCTGACCCACTCATCCTCACTCCCCGTCACCCTCCCTCTCTCTCCTCCCACACTAAACCCTTGTCTGACCCACTCATCCTCACTCCCCGTCACCCTCCCTCTGTCTCCTCTCACACTAAACCCCCGTCTGACCCACTCATCCTCACTCCCCGTCACCCTCCCTCTGTCTCCTCCCACACTAAACCCCTGTCAGACCCACTCCGTCCATCACTCTCACCCTCCCTCTCTCCTCCCACACTAAACCCCTGTCTGACCCACTCATCCCCACTCTCACCCTCCCTCTGTCTCCTCCCACACTAAACCCCTGTCTGACCCACTCATCCCCACTCTCACCCTCCCTCTGTCTCCTCTCACACTAAACCCCTGTCTGACCCACTCATCCCCACTCTCACCCTCCCTCTGTCTCCTCCCACACTAAACCCCTGTCTGACCCACTCATCCTCACTCTCACCCTCCCTCTGTCTCCTCCCACACTAAACCCCTGTCTGACCCACTCATCCTCACTCTCACCCTCCCTCTGTCTCCTCCCACACTAAACATCTGTCTGACCCACTCATCCCCACTCTCACCCTCCCTCTGTCTCCTCCCACACTAAACCCCTGTCTGACCCACACATCCCCACTCTCACCCTCCCTCTGTCTGCTCCCACACTAAACCCCTGTCTGACCCACTCATCCCCACTCTCACCCTCCCTCTGTCTCCTCTCACACTAAACCCCTGTCTGACCCACTCCGTCCATCACTCTCACCCTCCCTCTGTCTCCTCCCACACTAAACCCCTGTCTGACCCACGCATCCCCACTCTCACCCTCCCTCTGTCTCCTCTCACACTAAACCCCTGTCTGACCCACTCATCCCCACTCTCACCCTCCCTCTGTCTCCTCCCACACTAAACCCCTGTCTGACCCACTCATCCCCACTCTCACCCTCCCTCTGTCTCCTCCCACACTAAACCCCTGTCTGACCCACTCATCCCCACTCTCACCCTCCCTCTGTCTCCTCCCACACTAAACCCCTGTCTGACCCACTCATCCTCACTCCCCGTCACCCTCCCTCTGTCTCCTCCCACACTAAACCCCTGTCTGACCCACTCATCCCCACTCTCACCCTCCCTCTGTCTCCTCCCACACTAAACCCCTGTCTGACCCACTCATCCTCACTCCCCGTCACCCTCCCTCTGTCTCCTCCCACACTAAACCCCTGTCTGACCCACTCATCCTCACTCCCCGTCACCCTCCCTCTGTCTCCTCCCACACTAAACCCCTGTCGGACCCACTCATCCTCACTCCCCGTCACCCTCCCTCTGTCTCCTGTCACACTAAACCCCTGTCTGACCCACTCATCCTCACTCTCACCCTCCCTCTGTCTCCTCCCACACTAAACCCCTGTCTGACCCACTCATCCTCACTCTCACCCTCCCTCTGTCTCCTCCCACACTAAACCCCTGTCTGACCCACTCATCCTCACTCCCCGTCACCCTCCCTCTGTCTCCTCCCACACTAAACCCCTGTCTGACCCACTCATCCTCACTCCCCGTCACCCTCCCTCTGTCTCCTCTCACACTAAACCCCCGTCTGACCCACTCATCCTCACTCCCCGTCACCCTCCCTCTGTCTCCTCTCACACTAATCCGCCGTCTGACCCACTCATCCTCACTCCCCGTCACCCTCCCTCTGTCTCCTCTCACACTAAACCCCCGTCTGACCCACTCATCCTCACTCCCCGTCACCCTCCCTCTGTCTCCTCTCACACTAAACCCCCGTCTGACCCACTCATCCTCACTCCCCGTCACCCTCCCTCTGTCTCCTCCCACACTAAACCCCTGTCTGACCCACTCCGTCCAGCACTCTCACCCTCCCTCTGTCTCCTCTCACACTAAACCCCCGTCTGACCCACTCCGTCCATCACTCTCACCCTCCCTCTGTCTCCTCCCACACTAAACCCCTGTCTGACCCACTCATCCCCACTCTCACCCTCCCTCTGTCTCCTCCCACACTAAACCCCTGTCTGACCCACTCATCCCCACTCTCACCCTCCCTCTGTCTCCTCCCACACTAAACCCCTGTCTGACACACACATCCTCACTCTCACCCTCCCTCTGTCTCCTCCCACATTAAACCCCTGTCTGACCCACTCATCCCCACTCTTACCCTCCCTCTGTCTCCTCCCACACTAAACCCCTGTCTGACCCACTCATCCCCACTCTCACCCTCCCTCTGTCTCCTCCCACACTAAACCCCTGTCTGACCCACTCATCCCCACTCTCACCCTCCCTCTGTCTCCTCCCACACTAAACCCCTGTCTGACCCACTCATCCCCACTCTCACCCTCCCTCTGTCTCCTCCCACACTAAACCCCTGTCTGACCCACACATCCTCACTCTCACCCTCCCTCTGTCTCCTCCCACATTTAACCCCTGTCTGACCCACTCATCCCCACTCTCACCCTCCCTCTGTCTCCTCCCACACTAAACCCCTGTCTGACCCACTCATCCACACTCTCACCCTCCCTCTCTCCTCCCACACTGAACCCCTGTCTGACCCACTCATCCCCACTCTCACCCTCCCTCTGTCTTCTCCCACACTAAACCCCTGTCTGACCCACTCATCCTCACTCTCACCCTCCCTCTGTCTCCTCCCACACTAAACCCCTGTCTGACCCACTCATCCCCACTCTCACCCTCCCTCCGTCTCCTCCCACACTAAACCCCTGTCTGACCCACTCATCCCCACTCTCACCCTCCCTCTGTCTCCTCCCACACTAAACCCCTGTCTGACCCACTCATCCCCACTCTCACCCTCCCTCTGTCTCCTCCCACACTAAACCCCTGTCTGACCCACACATCCTCACTCTCACCCTCCCTCTGTCTCCTCCCACATTAAACCCCTGTCTGACCCACTCATCCCCACTCTCACCCTCCCTCTGTCTCCTCCCACACTAAACCCCTGTCTGACCCACTCATCCTCACTCTCACCCTCCCTCTCTCCTCCCACATTAAACCCCTGTCTGACCCACTCATCCCCACTCTCACCCTCCCTCTGTCTCCTCCCACACTAAACCCCTGTCTGACCCACTCATCCTCACTCTCACCCTCCCTCTCTCCTCCCACACTGAACCCCTGTCTGACCCACTCATCCCCACTCTCACCCTCCCTCTGTCTCCTCCCACACTAAACCCCTGTCTGACCCACTCATCCCCACTCTCACCCTCCCTCTGTCTCCTCCCACACTAAACCCCTGTCTGACCCACTCATCCTCACTCCCCGTCACCCTCCCTCGGTCTCCTGTCACACTAAACCCCTGTCTGACCCACTCATCCTCACTCTCACCCTCCCTCTGTCTCCTCCCACACTAAACCCCTGTCTGACCCACTCATCCTCACTCTCACCCTCCCTCTGTCTCCTCCCACACTAAACCCCTGTCTGACCCACTCAACCCCACTCTCACCCTCCCTCCGTCTCCTCCCACACTAAACCCCTGTCTGACCTACTCATCCCCACTCTCACCCTCCCTATGTCTCCTCCCTCAATAAACCCGTCTGACCCACTCATCCCCACTCTCACCCTCCCTCCGTCTCCTCCCACACTAAACCCCTGTCTGACCTACTCATCCCCACTCTCACCCTCCCTCTGTCTCCTCCCACAATAAACCCATGTCTGACCCACTCATCCCCACTCTCACCCTCCCTCTGTCTCCTCCCACACTAAACCCCTGTCTGACCCACTCCGTCCATCACTCTCACCCTCCCTCTGTCTCCTCCCACACTAAACCTCTGTCTGACCCACTCCGTCCATCACTCTCACCCTCCCTCTGTCTCCTCCCACACTAAACCCGTGTCTGACCCACTCATCCCCACTCTCACCCTCCCTCTGTCTCCTCCCACACTAAACCCCTGTCTGACCCACTCATCCCCACTCTCACCCTCCCTCCGTCTCCTCCCACACTAAACCCCTGTCTGACCTACTCATCCCCACTCTCACCCTCCCTCCGTCTCCTCCCACACTAAACCCCTGTCTGACCCACTCATCCCCACTCTCACCCTCCCTCCGTCTCCTCCCACACTAAACCCCTGTCTGACCCACTCATCCCCACTCTCACCCTCCCTCTGTCTCCTCCCACACTAAAGCAATGTCTCACCCACTCATCCCCACTCTCACCCTCCCTCTGTCTCCTCCCACACTAAACCCGTTTCTGACCCACTCATCCCCACTCTCACCCTCCCTCTGTCTCCTCCCACACTAAACCCCTGTCTGACCCACTCATCCCCACTCTCACCCTCCCTCCGTCTCCTCCCACACTAAACCCCTGTCTGACCTACTCATCCCCACTCTCACCCTCCCTCCGTCTCCTCCCACACTAAACCCCTGTCTGACCCACTCATCCCCTCTCTCACCCTCCCTCTGTCTCCTCCCACACTAAAGCACTGTCTGACCCACTCATCCCCACTCTCACCCTCCCTCCGTCTCCTCCCACACTAAACCCCTGTCTGACCCACTCATCCCCACTCTCACCCTCCCTCTGTCTCCTCCCACACTAAACCCCTGTCTGACCCACTCCGTCCATCACTCTCACCCTCCCTCTGTCTCCTCCCACACTAAACCCCTGTCTGACCCACTCATCCCCACTCTCACCCTCCCTCTGTCTCCTCCCACACTAAACCCGTCATACCCACTCATCCCCACTCTCACCCTCCCTCTGTCTCCTCCCACACTAAACCCCTGTCTGACCCACTCATCCTCACTCACCCTCCCTCTGTCTCCTCCCACACTAAACCCCTGTCTGACCCACTCATCCCCACTCTCACCCTCCCTCTGTCTCCTCCCACACTAAACCCCAGACCCACTCATCCCCACTCTCACCCTCCCTCTGTCTCCTCCCACACTAAACCCCTGTCTGACCCACTCATCCTCACTCTCACCCTCCCTCTGTCTCCTCCCACACTAAACCCCTGTCTGACCCACTCATCCCCACTCTCACCCTCCCTCTGTCTCCTCCCACACTAAACCCCTGTCTGACCCACTCTGTCCATCACTCTCACCCTCCCTCTGTCTCCTCCCACACTAAACCCCTGTCTGACCCACTCATCCCCACTCTCACCCTCCCTCTGTCTCCTCTCACACTAAACCCCTGTCTGACCCACTCATCCCCATTCTCACCCTCCCTCTGTCTCCTCCCACACTAAACCCCTGTCTGACCCACTCATCCCCACTCTCACCCTCCCTCTGTCTCCTCCCACACTAAACCCCTGTCTGACCCACTCATCCTCACTCTCACCTTCCCTCTGTCTCCTCCCACACTAAACCCCTGTCTGACCCAGTCATCCCCACTCTCACCCTCCCTCTGTCTCCTCCCACACTAAACCCCTGTCTGACCCACTCATCCTCACTCGCACCCTCCCTCTGTCTCCTCCCACACTAAACCCCTGTCTGACCCACTCATCCCCACTCTCACCCTCCCTCTGTCTCCTCCCACACTAAACCCCTGTCTGACCCACTCCGTCCATCACTCTCACCCTCCCTCTGTCTCCTCTCACACTAAACCCCTGTCTGACCCACTCATCCTCACTCTCACCCTCCCTCTGTCTCCTCCCACACTAAACCCCTGTCTGACCCACTCATCCTCACTCTCACCCTCCCTCTGTCTCCTCCCACACTAAACCCCTGTCTAACCCACTCATCCCCACTCTCACCCTCCCTCTGTCTCCTCCCACACTAAACCCCTGTCTGACCCACTCATCCTCACTCACCCTCCCTCTGTCTCCTCCCACACTAAACCCCTGTCTGACCAACTCCGTCCATCACTCCCCGTCACCCTCCCTCTGTCTCCTCCCACACTAAACCCCTGTCTGACCCACTCATCCCCACTCTCACCCTCCCTCTGTCTCCTCCCAGACTAAACCCCTGTCTGACCCACACATCCTCACTCTCACCCTCCCTCTGTCTCCTCCCACATTAAACCCCTATCTGACCCACTCATCCCCACTCTCACCCTCCCTCTGTCTCCTCCCACACTAAACCCCTGTCTGACCCACTCATCTGCACTCTCACCCTCCCTCTGTCTCCTCCCACACTAAACCCCTGTCTGACCCACTCATCCTCACTCTCACCCTCCCTCTGTCTCCTCCCACACTAAACCCCTGTCTGACCCACTCATCCCCACTCTCACCCTCCCTCTGTCTCCTCCCACACTAAACCCCTGTCTGACCCACTCATCCTCACTCTCACCCTCCCTCTGTCTCCTCCCACACTAAACCCCTGTCTGACCCACTCATCCCCACTCTCACCCTCCCTCTGTCTCCTCCCACATTAAACCCCTGTCTGACCCACTCATCCCCACTCTCACCCTCCCTCTGTCTCCTCCCACATTAAACCCCTGTCTGACCCACTCATCCTCACTCTCACCCTCCCTCTGTCTCCTCCCACACTAAACCCCTGTCTGACCCACTCATCCCCACTCTCACCCTCCCTCTGTCTCCTCCCACACTAAATCCCTGTCAGACCCACTCATCCCCACTCTCACCCTCCCTCTGTCTCCTCCCACACTGAACCCCTGTCTGACCCACTCATCCCCACTCTCACCCTCCCTCTGTCTCCTCCCACACTAAACCCCTGTCTGACCCACTCATCCCCACTCTCACCCTCCCTCTGTCTCCTCCCACACTAAACCCCTGTCTGACCCACTCATCCCCACTCTCACCCTCCCTCTGTCTCCTCCCACACTAAACCCCTGTCTGACCCACTCATCCCCACTCTCACCCTCCCTCTGTCTCCTCCCACACTAAACCCCTGTCTGACCCACTCATCCTCACTCTCACCCTCCCTCTGTCTCCTCCCACACTAAACCCCTGTCTGACCCACACATCCCCACTCTCACCCTCCCTCTGTCTCCTCCCACACTAAACCCCTGTCTGACC
Source organism: Hypanus sabinus (assembly GCF_030144855.1). Taxonomy (NCBI): domain Eukaryota; kingdom Metazoa; phylum Chordata; class Chondrichthyes; order Myliobatiformes; family Dasyatidae; genus Hypanus; species Hypanus sabinus. The sequence goes on from NW_026779759.1 coordinate 49,060, forward strand.
CACTCATCCCCACTCTCACCCTCCCTCTGTCTCCTCCCACACTAAACCCCTGTCTGACCCACTCATCCTCACTCTCACCCTCCCTCTGTCTCCTCCCACACTAAACCCCTGTCTGACCCACTCATCCCCACTCTCACCCTCCCTCTGTCTCCTCCCACACTAAACCTCTGTCTGACCCACTCATCCTTACTCACCCTCCCTCTGTCTCCTCCCACACTAAACCCCTGTCTGACCCACTCATCCCCACTCTCACCCTCCCTCTGTCTCCTCCCACACTAAACCCCTGTCTGACCCACTCATCCCCACTCTCACCCTCCCTCTGTCTCCTCCCACACTAAACCTCTGTCTGACCCACTCATCCTCACTCACCCTCCCTCTGTCTCCTCCCACACTAAACCCCTGTCTGACCCACTCATCCCCACTCTCACCCTCCCTCTGTCTCCTCCCACATTAAACCCCTGTCTGACCCACTCATCCGCACTCTCACCCTCCCTCTGTTTCCTCCCACACTAAACCCCTGTCTGACCCAATCATCCCCACTCTCACCCTCCCTCTGTCTCCTCCCACACTAAACCCCTGTCTGACACACTCATCCCCACTCTCACCCTCCCTCTGTCTCCTCCCACACTAAACCCCTGTCTGATCCACTCATCCCCACTCTCACCCTCCCTCTGTCTCCTCCCACACTAAACCCCTGTCTGACACACTCATCCCCACTCTCACCCTCCCTCTGTCTCCTCCCACACTAAGCCCCTGTCTGACCCACTCATCCTCACTCACCCTCCCTCTGTCTCCTCCCACACTAAACCCCTGTCTGACCCACTCATCCCCACTCTCACCCTCCCTCTGTCTCGTCCCACACTAAACCCCTGTCTGACCCACTCATCCCCACTCTCACCCTCCCTCTGTCTCCTCCCACACTAAACCCCTGTCTGACCCATTCCGTCCATCACTCCCCATCACCCTCCCTCTGTCTCCTCCCACACTAAACTTCTGTCTGACCCACTCATCATCACTCTCACCCTCCCTCTGTCTCCTCCCACACTAAACCCCTGTCTGACCCACTCCGTCCATCACTCTCACCCTCCCTCTGTCTCCTCCCACACTAAACCCCTGTCTGACCCATTCCGTCCATCACTCCCCATCACCCTCCCTCTGTCTCCTCCCACACTAAACCCCTGTCAGACCCACTCATCCCCACTCTGACCCTCCCTCTGTCTCCTCCCACACTAAACCCCTGTCTGACCCACAGAAAGCCAAGAAGAAGAAGATTGACAGGTTGACTCTGCAGGAACTGGGTGTAGAGGCTGCCGGGAAACTGGAGGCTCTCAGCATCGAGGAGCCCCCACAGCGAACAGCCGGCGCCAAGGTCGAGTCCGTGGAACAACTCGTCGAGAAGCTCAGAGAGATCGGCCGGATATAAGGTGTGAGTCAGTATAGTATACAAGGAGATTCACACTGTGTCTGACCCCGGGAGTGTGTGATGGGACAGTGTGGAGATAGTTTTATTCTGTGTCTGACTCTGGCCGTGTGTGATGGGAGCTTCAATCAGTGTCTCACGCAGGGATTGTGTGATGGGGCAGTGTGGATGGAGATTCACTCTGTGTCTGACCCCGGGAGTGTGTGATGGGGCAGTGTGGAGGGAGATTCACTCTGTCTGACCTGGGTGTATGGGGTGGGACGGTCGAGGGAGATTCACTCTGTGTCTGACCCTGGGATTGTCTGATGGGACGGTGTCGAGGGAGATTCCTTCTGTGTCTGACCCTGGGAGTGTGTGATCGGACGGTGTGGAGGGAGATTCACTCTGTGTCTGACCCTGGGAGTGTGTGATCGGACGGTGTGGAGGGAGATTCACTCTGTGTCTGAACCGGGGAGTGTGTGATGGGACAGTCTGGAGGTAGTTTCACTCTGTGTCTGACCCCGGGAGTGCGTGATGGGACAGTGTGGAGAGAGTTTTATTCTGTGTCTGACTCTGGCAGTGTGTGATGGGAGTTTCACTCTGTGTCTGACCCAGGCAGTGAGTGATGGGATGCTGAGTAGGTAGATGCCCTCTGTGTCTGACTCTGGCAGTGTGTGATGGGAGCTTCACTCTATGTCTGACCCTGGGAGTGTGTGATGGGACGGTGTGGAGGGAGATTCACTCTGTGTCTGACCCTGGGATTCTGTGATGGGACTGTGTGGAGGGAGATTCACTCTACGTCTGACCCAGGCAGTGTGTGATGGGACGGTGTGGAGGATGATTCACTCTGTGTCTGACCCCAGGAGTGTGTGATGGGACGGTGTGGAGTGAGATTCACTCTGTGTCTGACCCCAGGAGTGTGTGATGGGACGGAGTGGAGGGAGATTCACTCTGTGTCTGACCCCGGGAGTGTGTGATGGGACGGTGTGGAGTGAGATTCACTCTGTGTCTGACCCCAGGAGTGTGTGATGGGACGGTGTGGAGGGAGATTCACTCTGTGTCTGACCCCGGGAGTGTGTGATGGGACGGTGTGGAGGGAGATTCACTCTGTGTCTGACCCTGGGAGAGTGTGATGGGACGGTGTGGAGTGAGATTCACTCTGTGTCTGACCCCGGGAGTGTGTGATGGGTCGGTGTGGAGGGAGATTCACTCTGTGTCTGACCCCGGGAGTGTGTGATGGGACTGTGTGGAGGGAGATTCACTCTGTGTCTGACCCCGGGAGTGTGTGATGGGACGGTGTGGAGTGAGATTCACTCTGTGTCTGACCATGGGAGTGTGTGATGGGATGGTGTGGAGGAAGATTCACTCTGTGTCTGCCCCTGGGAGTCTGTGATGGCACAGTGTGGAGGGAGATTCACTCTGTGTCTGACCCCAGGAGTGTGTGATGGGACGGAGTGGAGTGAGATTCACTCTGTGTCTGACCCCAGGAGTGTGTGATGGGACGGTGTGGAGGAAGATTCACTCTGTGTCTGACCCTGGGAGTGTGTGATGGGACGGAGTGGAGGGAGATTCACTCTGTGTCTGACCCCGGGAGTGTGTGATGGGACGGTGTGGAGGGAGATTCACTCTGTGTCTGACCCCGGGAGTGTGTGATGGGACAGTGTGGAGGGAGATTCACTCTGTGTCTGACCCCGGGAGTGTGTGATGGGACGGTGTGGAGGAAGATTCATTCTGTGTCTGACCCCGGGAGTGTGTGATGGGACGGTGTGGAGGGAGATTCACTCTGTGTCTGACCCCGGGAGTGTGTGATGGGACGGTGTGGAGGGAGATTCACTCTGTGTCTGACCCCGGGAGTGTGTGATGGGACGGTGTGGAGGAAGATTCATTCTGTGTCTGACCCCGGGAGTGTGTGATGGGACGGTATGGAGGGAGATTCACTCTGTGTCTGACCCCGGGAGTGTGTGATGGGACGGTGTGGAGGAAGATTCATTCTGTGTCTGACCCCGGGAGTGTGTGATGGGACGGTGTGGAGGGAGATTCACTCTGTGTCTGACCATGGGAGTGTGTGATGGGACGGTGTGGAGGGAGATTCACTCTGTGTCTGACCCCAGGAGTGTGTGATGGGACGGAGTGGAGTGAGATTCACTCTGTGTCTGACCCCAGGAGTGTGTGATGGGACGGTGTGGAGGGAGATTTACTCTGTGTCTAACCCCGGGAGAGTGTGATGGGTCAGTGTGGAGGGAGATTCACTCTGTGTCTGACCCCGGGAGTGTGTGATGGGACGGTGTGGAGGAAGATTCATTCTGTGTCTGACCCCGGGAGTGTGTGACGAGACGGTGTGGAGGGAGATTCACTCTGTGTCTGACCCCGGGAGTGTGTGATGGGACGGTGTGGAGGGAGATTCACTCTGTGTCTGACCATGGGAGTGTGAGATGGGACGGTGTGGAGGGAGATTTACTCTGTGTCTGACCATGGGAGTGTGTGATGGGACGGTGTGGAGGGAGATTCACTCTGTGTCTGACCCTGGGAGTGTGTGATGGGACGGTGTGGATGGAGATTTACTCTGTGTCTAACCCCGGGAGAGTGTGATGGGACGGTGTGGAGGGAGATTTACTCTGTGTCTGACCCTGGGAGAGTGTGATGGGACGGTGTGGAGTGAGATTCACTCTGTGTCTGACCCCGGGAGTGTGTGATGGGTCGGTGTGGAGGGAGATTCACTCTGTGTCTGACCCCGGGAGTGTGTGATGGGACGGTGTGGAGGGAGATTCACTCTGTGTCTGACCCCGGGAGTGTGTGATGGGACGGTGTGGAGGAAGATTCATTCTGTGTCTGACCCCGGGAGTGTGTGATGGGACGGTGTGGAGGGAGATTCACTCTGTGTCTGACCATGGGAGTGTGAGATGGGACGGTGTGGAGGGAGATTTACTCTGTGTCTGACCATGGGAGTGTGTGATGGGACGGTGTGGAGGGAGATTCACTCTGTGTCTGACCCCAGGAGTGTGTGATGGGACGGAGTGGAGTGAGATTCACTCTGTGTCTGACCCCAGGAGTGTGTGATGGGACGGTGTGGAGGGAGATTCACTCTGTGTCTGACCCCAGGAGTGTGTGATGGGACGGTGTGGAGGAAGATTCACTCTGTGTCTGACCCTGGGAGTGTGTGATGGGACGGAGTGGAGGGAGATTCACTCTGTGTCTGACCCCGGGAGTGTGTGATGGGACGGTGTGGAGGGAGATTCACTCTGTGTCTGACCCCGGGAGTGTGTGATGGGACGGTGTGGAGGAAGATTCATTCTGTGTCTGACCCCGGGAGTGTGTGATGGGACGGTGTGGAGGGAGATTCACTCTGTGTCTGACCCCGGGAGTGTGTGATGGGACGGTGTGGAGGAAGATTCATTCTGTGTCTGACCCCGGGAGTGTGTGACGAGACGGTGTGGAGGGAGATTCACTCTGTGTCTGACCCCGGGAGTGTTTGATGGGACGGTGTGGAGTGAGATTCACTCTTGTCTGACCATGGGAGTGTGTGATGGGACGGTGTGGAGGGAGATTCACTCTGTGTCTGACCCCAGGAGTGTGTGATGGGATGGTGTGGAGGAAGATTCACTCTGTGTCTGTCCCTGGGAGTCTGTGATGGCACAGTGTGGAGGGAGATTCACTCTGTGTCTGACCCCAGGAGTGTGTGATGGGACGGAGTGGAGTGAGATTCACTCTGTGTCTGACCCCAGGAGTGTGTGATGGGACGGTGTGGAGGGAGATTCACTCTGTGTCTGACCCCTTTTTTTTTTATTACAAAATCCTTTATTACATATTTCGGTGCTATACAATATATACAAAACAGTGGCAAACACAATTACTGCACTACAAATAGACAATAGACATTACACCAGAATGTTGCCATCTCTATCCACGATGGCAGTTACACCCCGCGGAGCCCAACGGTCTCGAAACTCCTCCAAGGCCACTGTGGACTGCGCGTGATCCTTTTCAATTGTTACCCGAGCACGAACATACCCCCTAAACATTGCCAGGCAGTCTGCCCGGGGAGATCCTCCCGCCACCCGTTTCCAAGACCCTCGGATGGCGGATTTCGCCAGCCCCAGGAGCAAGTTGACCAGGACATCCTCATCCCTCCATGCCCCCTTCCTTACTGGATGACCATATATAAACAGGGTGGGACTAAAATGCAGCCAGAAGGCGAGAAGCAGCCCACGCAAACATGCAAAAAGAGGCTGCAGCCTCACACACTCCATGTACATGTGGTACACGGTCTCCTCCAGCCCGCAGAAGTGGCATGCGGGTGGGAAGTCCATGTACAAACTGAAAAACTTATTGCAGGGCACTGCCCTATGCAGTACCCTCCAGCCGAGATCCCCCAGGTGCATGGGAAGAACCCCGGCGTAAAGGGACTTCCAGTGGGGACCCTCCTCACCTCTGGGTGGAAGGACCGACCGCCATGGCGTGTCGGGACGGTGTACAAGGGCAAGGAAGTGGAGGATGTGGAGTAGCAGCCCATACAGATACCTCCTACTTGCATCCCTGAATAGGACTGTGGGTATCGATGAGAGACGGCTCAAGTTGTGCGGACACGGCTCCCGGAGAAGATTGCGGGGTCTGGGCCCGACCAGCAGCTCGGCCTGAGTCGGTCCACACAACTGAGCCGCACCGACAGCCACTGAGGTAGGGCAAGGGCCGGCCAGGACCCCGCCCTCCGCCTGAGGAGGGGATTCCCGGCCTGAGGCGACCATGTTCCAGACTCTCAGTAGGTCCTGATAGAAGCCGGGCAGACTCCGCAAAGCAGTACGGCTGACACCCGCCGGTGGTAGCCGCATGTCTTCATGAAGACAGCAGCCCCTCCGGAGGAAGAAAGTCGCCAACACGTGCCACCTGGGAGGGTGCTCGGCGTACAGGAATCTCTGCAGAGTCCTGAGGCGGAGAGCCGCCAGCTGCGTTCGGACGCACACCAGCGACTGTCCGCCCTCTCCCACTGGGAGACTCAAGACCGCTGCAGAGACCCAGTGTTTCCTGTTGCCCCAGAAGAAGTCCACTAATTTCCTCTGCAGTCTTGCAACAAACGGGGCAGGAGGGGCCAAGGTGACCATCTGATACCACAACATGGAGGCCACCAGCTGGTTTATGACCACCACCCTGCCTCGATAGGAAAGCACCCTGAGAAGGCCTGACCAGCGCCCCAGCCGGGCCATGACTTTCATCTCCAGGTCCTGCCAGTTCGCCAGCCAGGTCTCCCCAGAAGGACTCAGGTAGACTCCCAGATAGAGGAGACGCCGAGTACTCCACTCAAAAGCTCTCATCTCCTCCGGCAGGGAGTCCACCTGCCACTGACCCACTAAGAGTCCGGAACATTTCGCCCAGTTGATCCTGGCGGAGGATGCTGCCGAGAAAATGTCTTGGCACTCGCGCATCCTCCGCAGGTCATTGGGATCTGTCATCATGAGGAGTACATCATCGGCGTAGGCCGAGAGGACGACCTCCATGTCCGGTTCACGCAGAACCAGACCTGTCAGCCTTCGCCGTAGGAGGCTCAGGAATGGCTCGACACAGATCGCGTACAATTGACCGGACATGGGGCATCCCTGACGTACTCCTCTCCTGAAGGGAATGGGTGCTGCCAGTGATCCATTGACCTTAACAAGGCACTCTGCGGCAGAGTAGAGGAGCCGAACCCGGGCCACAAAGTGTGGTCCGAGCCCAAAGGCCTGCAGAGTGCCCACCAGGAAACTGTGGTCTACCCGGTCAAACGCCTTCTCCTGGTCAAGAGAAAGAAACGCTGCCGGGGTCCCAGTCTCCTGGTACAGGTGGATCAGGTCCCGTACTGGGTGGACATTGTCCTGGATGGAGCGGCCCGGGACTGTGTAAGATTGGTCAGGATGAATCACCTGTCTCAATACTGAACCAGGACGGTTGGCCATTGCCCGGGCGAAGATCTTGTAGTCCGCGCACAAGAGGGAGACCGGGCGCCAGTCCTTTAGCAGGCGAAGGTCTCCCTTCTTGGGCAGCAGGACCACGACAGCTCTCCGCCATGAGAGGGGCAATTCCCCGGTGGCTAGGCTCTCCCCTAGAACAAGGCTGTAATCGACCCCCAGGACATCCCAAAAAGCCTGATAAAACTCCACACTCAGACCATCTAAGCCAGGGGATTTACCCCTCCGGAGTTGCCGAAGGGCAGCAGACAGCTCCTCCCCAGTCAGGGAGGCGTCCAGACGCGCTGCGTCATCAGGGCTGACCTTTGGCAAATCTTCCCAGACCTCAGTGCTCGCCCCCGCATTTGACGGATCCGGTGAGAATAAGGACCGATAGAAAGTGCGGACTTCTTCGATAATTTCGTCAGGATCCGTGATGGAGGAGCCATCAGCAGCCAGTAGCTCCACCAGCTGCTTTTGAACTCCCCGCCACTTCTCCAACGAGTAGAAGAAGGGTGAGCCGCGGTCCAAATCTTGCAGCATTTGGATCCGCGACCTCACATACGCACCTCGGGACTGCTGAAGCTGCAGTTTCCTGAGAGCGTCCTTCTTCTCCTGGTATTCCTGCCACGTTTGATGGTCTCCACCGGTCGAACCAAGACGGGTCTCCAGGTCAAGCAACGCTCTCTCAAGCCGCTCAATCTCAGAGTCCCGCCTCTTTGTCGACCCCCTAGTGTACTCCCGACATAAAAACCGGATGTGGGCCTTGCCCACATCCCACCACAGCCGTAGGGAGCAGAACTCTCTCCGTCTCTCTCTCCAGGTGGCCCAGAACGCTCGGAATGAATCCCGGAATCGGCTGTCCTCCAGCAGCCGGTTGTTAAAGTGCCAATACCCGGATCCCACCCGAGGGTGCAGAGGAGTAAATTCCATCCACACAAGGTGATGATCCGAGCACGACACCGGCCGCATGGAGGACGCCGACACGCGGGAGACATAAGCCCGAGAGATATACAGGCGGTCTATCCGGGAACCCCCCTCTCTCGATCTTCTGGAGAAGGCGCTAGAGTCGGGGTGAAGATTCCGCCAGCTGTCCACCAAGTCAAAGGAGCCGACTAGCTCCTTTAACTTTTTCGCTGATGCCGGGTCGCGTTGGAGGCCCAAGCGGTCCTCCACCTCGAGGGTACAGTTGAAGTCTCCCCCGAGGATGACGCAGTCCCCCGGGTCGATGGAACTCAGCAAGGTGGACAGCTGACAGAATAGGCGCGTCTGCATCACCCCGCGCCTCGGAGCGTACACGTTGATAAAATGTAACGGTACTCCATCCAGGCGCACAGCCAGGTGGAGCAGACGGCCGGGCACAACATCTTGGACTCCTACGATTTCTGGCCGGAAGGTTGGGGCCAACAGGATCGCCACCCCACTAGAGTTGGAGCTAAGGTGACTCATGTAGACCCCGCCCTGCCACTCCAGGAGCCAAGCGGACTCGTCCCCCGGGGTGGTATGGGTTTCCTGCAGGAAACTCACCGCGTATCTCCCGTCCCTGAGGACTGAGAGATTGTTATACCTGCGGAGAGAGCCCCTGCTACCGTTTACATTGAGACTAGCTATGGTAAGCTTCATGTCGGGAGCACACTAGGCCTCAGCACCAGTCCCCTTCCCACTGAGAGCGATGGCGCCCTCAGCCGCACTCTCCCGAAGAAAACCGAGAATATCCTTTGCTTTCCGGGCCCGACTGCTACCATCGCTACCCTGTGACCCACCATCTCCCGAAGGAGCGAGGCTGCTTTTCATCCTGATGTCCCGCACCAGGTCATCCAGGAAGGATTTCAGCTGCCGTCTGTCATTCCCCGACACTGCATTCCTCTTCCCCTTCCCCTTCCGTCTGAGGATGACCCTCAGGGACTTCACCAGCCTCGGCATGCTAGGCCAGCGAAGCGAGGCTAGTTTAGGCCGATGCTTTGCACCAACGGAGGAGTGAATAAACTCTCTGATCTCCTCCACAGGTATCAATGGGGACTTCTCTGGAGGGGTGAGGATGTCCATTGTCTCGCTGTCAAATGAATCCCCCTCCAACCCCTCACTGCAGACAGATCCCCCACCGTCCTCCTCAGGTGGTGTATAAGGTGGCTGCCCCTGTAACCTACACTGCACAGTGGGTACCTCCCCCATACCTTCCCGCTCCACCGTCGCAGCAGTCTTACCCACAGTTGCGACGATGGAGGGAAAATCCCAAGGGACTCCCTGCAGGCCATTAGTCGATGGGGTCGGCATGCAGGTTACATCACCCTCCCCAGGAGACAGGCATGAAGGGGACCCCAGCAGCTCTGGCCCAATGGATTCACTGGCAGCCTGATGCTGACCGTGAGAGAACCTGGTCTCCTCTCCACCTGTACGACTTAATACATTTGCCTCCAGGGAGGCGCTGACTGCTAAGTCCTGGGTGGAGGGCTCCAGGTCTGTTTTAGGCGTGCAAACAGGCCCAGTACTAGCTTCACGCACAACCACACTACCCACCCCAGGACTGGTGTCTACATCTGGGGATTCAGGGTTAGACACAACTCCCACCCGGATCCCCACCCCTTTCTGGGACTCCCCCTCATCTGCATTCTCTGCCCTCTTGGGGGAACAATCCCATCTCCTCTTCAAGCCGGAGGAGCACACAGCTGCGGAATCCACCGACAGCGCGGTGCTCTCCGCTCCTATCGCCCCGTCCAACCGTACGCTTCCCCGAGTCTCCCCCTCCACCTCAGGGCAAATGGGCGTGAGCTCTGCGGTCTCGGGGGCCGACTTCTTCACGTGTTTCGACTTCTTCCTCGCTTTCTCGCCCCGCCCGGACTCCACCCCGTCCCTCGCCTGAACCTCCCCACACGTAGCCCCAGGATCACCCGCCTGAACCACAGGGGTAGGAGCAGACGTAGGAATAGGGGCAGGGTTAGAGACAGGGTCAGGGGCAGGAGCAGGGGTCGGCACAGGTGTTGGAGCAGGGATGGGATCAGGGGCAGAGGTAGCTGGGGCACTGGTTCCCGAAGTGGACTCTCTGGGTTTTCGGGCGCTAGGACAGCCCCTCCGAAAGTGCCCCACCTCCCCGCACGCATGGCACCGTGGGCGCTCAGAGCTCCAATACCCCTGATAATCTACCCCCACGTGCCGGACAGTAAACCGGCCCTCAACTTCATCCTCCCTTTCCAGTTTCATGAATACCTGTCGCCGGAAAGAGATTACGGTCCGGAGGGTGCGCCTCCTGAATTTGTGCCTGACGGCAGTTATCTCTGACCGTACTTGCCCCAAGCGGGCCAATGCGGGAAGCAGGTCCTCGTTGGGGATGAAAGGCCGTACGTGACCGAGGACGATGCGTTGTGTGGGAGCCGTCACTAGCTCCATCTGTAAAAAGATGTTCTCCACCGTGATCCCTCTACTGAGGGCCCGATGCACCAACTCATCATTCCTCAGGTAAAACACCGCCTTCCCGAACTCCTTCTCAGCGGCCAAAACACCATCTCTCCCCAACAAGTCCTCCATGGCCTCCGCGCACTTTTCCAGGGTAGTTCCAGTTCGCAAAATACATTGCACCCCGCGTTCAACTTTCACCGTCCGAAACAGGGCGTTGTCCGAGGCCGGAGAGGCAGCCGCCTTTGCATAACTCCCCGCAGGCCTGCGACTCCCCGCAGACTGGTCCGGCATGTTACTTGTGTGTCCGAACCGAGAATGATACAGTGGTGCTGGTTATAAAGTCTCGGAGTGAGTTGAGTAACTGGTGGGAAAAGTTTGTACTCGACGGTACCTTGCTGGCTCCGTGCCAGAAATTCCAACGCCAGGAAAGGCTCCGTTAGTCCTGTAGAAACTTCCAGGCCGTGAGAGGTCGAGACGTCCCAAACGACGGTTCGGCTCCAACACCGAACGAGAATCCCGACGATAGAGATGGAAGGAGGTTGCCCCGATGTCAGTGGGGACAAACAACGTCGTTTGCCTCCGGTTTTGGGAGCGAAAACTGCTTCACGGCGAGTTGCCAGCCGCCACAGCAGAGTGCTACGCAGTTCGAAGCCGTAAACGAACCCCGTCCAAACTGGCAGAAAAATTCCAAACGAAGCTTCCACTCTAAACCAGCCGCTCACTTAGAAGTTCAAGGGACGTTGGAAACCAATTTCCAAGCCATTCAAGACCTTCATAAAGTAGTTTTTCCCCGATTTCTCCCAGCGCCATCAGAACAGCTCCACTCTGTGTCTGACCCCGGGAGTGTGTGATGGGACGGAGTGGAGGGAGATTCACTCTGTGTCTGACCCCGGGAGTGTGTGATGGGACGGTGTGGAGGGAGATTCACTCTGTGTCTGACCCCGGGAGTGTGTGATGGGACGGTGTGGAGGAAGATTCATTCTGTGTCTGACCCCGGGAGTGTGTGATGGGACGGTGTGGAGGGAGATTCACTCTGTGTCTGACCCCGGGAGTGTGTAATGGGACGGTGTGGAGGAAGATTCATTCTGTGTCTGACCCCGGGAGTGTGTGATGGGACGGTGTGGAGGGAGATTCACTCTGTGTCTGACCATGGGAGTGTGAGATGGGACGGTGTGGAGGGAGATTTACTCTGTGTCTGACCATGGGAGTGTGTGATGGGACGGTGTGGAGGGAGATTCACTCTGTGTCTGACCCCAGGAGTGTGTGATGGGACGGAGTGGAGTGAGATTCACTCTGTGTCTGACCCCAGGAGTGTGTGATGGGACGGTGTGGAGGGAGATTCACTCTGTGTCTGACCCCAGGAGTGTGTGATGGGACGGTGTGGAGGAAGATTCACTCTGTGTCTGACCCTGGGAGTGTGTGATGGGACGGAGTGGAGGGAGATTCACTCTGTGTCTGACCCCGGGAGTGTGTGATGGGACGGTGTGGAGGGAGATTCACTCTGTGTCTGACCCCGGGAGTGTGTGATGGGACGGTGTGGAGGGAGATTCACTCTGTGTCTGACCATGGGAGTGTGAGATGGGACGGTGTGGAGGGAGATTTACTCTGTGTCTGACCATGGGAGTGTGTGATGGGACGGTGTGGAGGGAGATTCACTCTGTGTCTGACCCCAGGAGTGTGTGATGGGACGGAGTGGAGTGAGATTCACTCTGTGTCTGACCCCAGGAGTGTGTGATGGGATGGTGTGGAGGGAGATTCACTCTGTGTCTGACCCCAGGAGTGTGTGATGGGACGGTGTGGAGGAAGATTCACTCTGTGTCTGACCCTGGGAGTGTGTGATGGGACGGAGTGGAGGGAGATTCACTCTGTGTCTGACCCCGGGAGTGTGTGATGGGACGGTGTGGAGGGAGATTCACTCTGTGTCTGACCCCGGGAGTGTGTGATGGGACGGTGTGGAGGAAGATTCATTCTGTGTCTGACCCCGGGAGTGTGTGATGGGACGGTGTGGAGGGAGATTCACTCTGTGTCTGACCTCGGGAGTGTGTGATGGGACGGTGTGGAGGAAGATTCATTCTGTGTCTGACCCCGGGAGTGTGTGATGGGACGGTGTGGAGGGAGATTTACTCTGTGTCTAACCCCGGGAGAGTGTGATGGGTCAGTGTGGAGGGAGATTCACTCTGTGTCTGACCCCGGGAGTGTGTGATGGGACGGTGTGGAGGGAGATTCACTCTGTGTCTGACCCTGGGAGTGTGTGATGGGACGGTGTGGAGGGAGATTTACTCTGTGTCTAACCCCGGGAGTGTGTGATGGGACGGTGTGGAGGGAGATTCACTCTGTGTCTGACCCTGGGAGTGTGTGATGGGACGGTGTGGAGGGAGATTCACTCTGTGTCTGACCCTGGGAGTGTGTGATGGGACGGTGTGGAGGGAGATTTACTCTGTGTCTAACCCCGGGAGTGTGTGATGGGACGGTGTGGAGGGAGATTCACTCTGTGTCTGACCCTGGGAGTGTGTGATGGGACGGTGTGGAGGGAGATTCACTCTGTGTCTGACCCTGGGAGCGTGTGCTGGGACGGTGTGGAGGGAGATTCACTCTGTGTCTGACCCCGGGAGTGTGTGATGGGACGGTGTGGAGGAAGATTCACTCTGTGTCTGACCCCGGGAGTGTGTGATGGGACGGAGTGGAGGGAGATTCACTCTGTGTCTGACCCCGGGAGTGTGTGATGGGACGGTGTGGAGGGAGATTCACTCTGTGTCTGACCCCGGGAGTGTGTGATGGGACGGTGTGGAGGGAGATTTACTCTGTGTCTGACCCTGGGAGAGTGTGATGGGACGGTGTGGAGGGAGATTCACTCTGTGTCTGACCCCGGGAGTGTGTAATGGGACGGTGTGGAGGAAGATTCATTCTGTGTCTGACCCCGGGAGTGTGTGATGGGACGGTGTGGAGGGAGATTCACTCTGTGTCTGACCATGGGAGTGTGAGATGGGACGGTGTGGAGGGAGATTTACTCTGTGTCTGACCATGGGAGTGTGTGATGGGACGGTGTGGAGGGAGATTCACTCTGTGTCTGACCCCAGGAGTGTGTGATGGGACGGAGTGGAGTGAGATTCACTCTGTGTCTGACCCCAGGAGTGTGTGATGGGACGGTGTGGAGGGAGATTCACTCTGTGTCTGACCCCAGGAGTGTGTGATGGGACGGTGTGGAGGAAGATTCACTCTGTGTCTGACCCTGGGAGTGTGTGATGGGACGGAGTGGAGGGAGATTCACTCTGTGTCTGACCCCGGGAGTGTGTGATGGGACGGTGTGGAGGGAGATTCACTCTGTGTCTGACCCCGGGAGTGTGTGATGGGACGGTGTGGAGGGAGATTCACTCTGTGTCTGACCCCGGGAGTGTGTGATGGGACGGTGTGGAGGGAGATTCACTCTGTGTCTGACCCCGGGAGTGTGTGATGGGACGGTGTGGAGGAAGATTCATTCTGTGTCTGACCCCGGGAGTGTGTGATGGGACGGTGTGGAGGGAGATTCACTCTGTGTCTGACCCCGGGAGTGTGTGATGGGACTGTGTGGAGGAAGATTCATTCTGTGTCTGACCCCGGGAGTGTGTGATGGGACGGTGTGGAGGGAGATTCACTCTGTGTCTAACCATGGGAGTGTGAGATGGGACGGTGTGGAGGGAGATTTACTCTGTGTCTGACCATGGGAGTGTGTGATGGGACGGTGTGGAGGGAGATTCACTCTGTGTCTGACCCCAGGAGTGTGTGATGGGACGGTGTGGAGGGAGATTCACTCTGTGTCTGACCCCAGGAGTGTGTGATGGGACGGTGTGGAGGAAGATTCACTCTGTGTCTGACCCTGGGAGTGTGTGATGGGACGGAGTGGAGGGAGATTCACTCTGTGTCTGACCCCGGGAGTGTGTGATGGGACGGTGTGGAGGGAGATTCACTCTGTGTCTGACCCCGGGAGTGTGTGATGGGACGGTGTGGAGGAAGATTCATTCTGTGTCTGACCCCGGGAGTGTGTGATGGGACGGTGTGGAGGGAGATTCACTCTGTGTCTGACCCCGGGAGTGTGTGATGGGACGGTGTGGAGGAAGATTCATTCTGTGTCTGACACCAGGAGTGTGTGATGGGACGGTGTGGAGGGAGATTCACTCTGTGTCTGACCCCGGGAGTGTGTGATCGGACGGTGTGGAGGGAGATTCACTCTGTGTCTGACCCTGGGAGTGTGTGATGGGACGGTGTGGAGGGAGATACACTCTGTGTCTGACCCCAGGAGTGTGTGATGGGACAGTGTGGAGGGAGATTCACTCTGTGTCTGACCCCGGGAGTGTGTGACGAGACGGTGTGGAGGGAGATTCACTCTGTGTCTGACCCCGGGAGTGTGTGATGGGACGGTGTGGAGGGAGATTCACTCTGTGTCTGACCATAGGAGTGTGAGATGGGACGGTGTGGAGGGAGATTTACTCTGTGTCTGACCATGGGAGTGTGTGATGGGACGGTGTGGAGGGAGATTCACTCTGTGTCTGACCCTGGGAGTGTGTGATGGGACGGTGTGGAGGGAGATTCACTCTGTGTCTGACCCTGGGAGTGTGTGATGGGACGGTGTGGAGGGAGATTCACTCTGTGTCTAACCCCGGGAGTGTGTGATGGGACGGTGTGGAGGGAGATTCACTCTGTGTCTGACCCGGGGAGTGTGTGATGGGACGGTGTGGAGGGAGAGTCACTCTGTGTCTGACCCGGGGAGTGTTTGATTGGACGGTGTGGAGGGAGATTCACTCTGTGTCTGACCCTGGGAGTGTGTGATGGGACGGTGTGGAGGGAGATTCACTCTGTGTCTGACCCCGGGAGTGTGTGATGGGACGGTGTGGAGGGAGATTCACTCTGTGTCTGACCCTGGGAGTGTGTGATGGGACGGTGTGGAGGGAAATTTACTCTGTGTCTAACCCCGGGAGTGTAACAATTGGAGCAAGTCGTTAATTTCACTTTTCCTATTCTTATTGTGTGTTTGCAGGAGTCTGACCAATTAGTTCGGAAACGCACAAACCTCACTGTGGTGACATGGATCATCCCTCTGTGGAACAATCCCAACGTCCCTACTGCAGTTCCATTAATCCTGGATAATTGTGAAGTGTGACCTGAGAAATGTCACGGGATGAACTTTAATAAATATAATTTCTACATGAACAGACTTTGCTTCATGGGTTTGATATCCCTGAGTTCCAGTCTCCGTATCCCTGGGTCAGACCCACACCGGGAGCACCGTGCACAGTTCCAGTCTCCGTGTCCCTGGGTCAGACCCACACCGGGAGCACCGTGCACAGTTCCAGTCTCCGTGTCCCTGGGTCAGACCCACACCGGGAGCACCGTGCACAGTTCCAGTCTCCGTGTCCCTGGGTCAGACCCACACCGGGAGCACCGTGCTCAGTTCCAGTCTCCGTATCCCTGGGTCAGACCCACACCGGGAGCACCGTGCACAGTTCCAGTCTCCGTATCCCTGGGTCAGAACCACACCGGGAGCACCGTGCTCAGTTCCAGTCTCCGTGTCCCTGTGTCAGATGCACACCCAGAGCACCCTACACAGTTAAAGTCTCCATGTCCCTGGGTCAGACCCACACCGGGAGCTCCGTGCACAGTTCCAGTCTCCGTATCCCTGGGTCAGACCACACCGGGAGCACCGTGCACAATTCCAGTCTCCGTGTCCCTGTGTCAGACCCACACCGGGAGCACCATGCTCAGTTCCAGTCTCCGTGTCCCTGGGTCAGACCCACACCGGGAGCACCGTGCTCAGTTCCAGTCTCCGTCTCCCTGGATCAGACCCACACCGGGAGCACCGTGCACAGTTCCAGTCTCCGTGTCCCTGGGTCAGACCCACACTGGGAGCACCGTGCACAGTTCCAGTCTCCGTGTCCCTGGGTCAGACCCACACCGGGAGCACCGTGCGCAGTTCCGGTCCCCGTATCCCTGGGTCAGACCACACCGGGAGCACCGTGCACAGTTGCAGTCTCCATGTCCCTGGGTCAGACCCACACCGGGAGCACCGTGCACAGTTGCAGTCTCCATGTCCCTGGGTCAGACCCACATCAAGAGCACCGTACACAGTTCCAGTCTCCTTATCCATGGGTCAGACCCACACCGGGAGCACCGTGCACAGTTGCAGTCTCCATGTCCCTGGGTCAGACCCACACCGGGAGCACCGTGCACAGTTCCACTCTCCGTGTCCCTGGGTCAGACCCACGCCGGGAGCACCGTGCACTGTTCCAGTCTCCGTGTCCCTGGGTCAGACCCACGCCGGGAGCACCGTGCACAGTTCCAGTATCCGTGTCCCTGGGTCAGACCCACACCGGGAGCTCCGTGCACAGTTCCAGTCTCGGTGTCCCTGGGTCAGACCCACACCGGGAGCTCCGTGCACAGTTCCAGTCTCGGTGTCCCTGGGTCAGACCCACACCGGGAGCTCCGTGTGCAGTTCTGGTCTCTGCATAGTTGGGATCTGTGTTACCTGTGCCCTGCTCTGTTGCTGAGTCGGGCTGTGCAGGTGTGAAAACATTCAGCTGTGTCAGCCAGAAGTGTGTTCAGGTGAAATTCTTGGCTTTGATTCATGTCTTTTCTCATAATCGAGTTGTTTTCTGGTCACACCTGCTGCTGTGTACATATCTGAGATGTCATCTCCAATTTCAGGAACAAGCTGCTGTTTATTATCATCTCATCGAGCTGGGGTCAAGTGCGGTGTAACTTACTCTGACGTTTGAAAGTGGGAATTCTGGCAAATGTCCCAGTTGCTTGTGCCTGTGTGCCGGACCATTCTCCAGTTACTGGGATCGCAGTTCTGCCCAGTGTCAACAACTTCCTGAACAGCATCTTCGCACAGTGCAACACCCCCAGCCGTCCCTCCCACTCAGCTCTCTAACGACCGTGAAATTTCTGACTCAACTTGGACAGGAATACTCAGCAGGTCAGGCAGCTTCTGTGGAGAAGGGAAACTGTGATGCAAAACATGCCCGATCAGTAGGAGGGTGTCCAATTGGCCTCACTGACACTATCTGTCAGTCCCTTGCATGGAAGTTGTGTTGACAGCCACCCAACGTCACCTCTCGCACGCCCCACAGCCCTTCATGAAGGCTAGTGGCAGGAGAGCATGGATAAACCAGTTTGGCTGTGTGCTCAGGAAGCAGAGATTGCTGTTGCATCACAGTGCAATGACTGCCTCAGGGGAGTTTCGGTTTAATCTACAGACCTGCCTTGTCCTAAAGTGGATGTTCACAGCTTGCCAATGGGGTCACCTTCCAACCTATCCACCCCTCCACCCGTCTCCGTCTCCATAAACCCCTCCACCCCTCTCCATCTCCGTAAACCCCTCCACCCCTCCATCTCCATAAACCCCTCCACCCCCTCCATCTCCGTAAACCCCTCCACCCCCTCCATCTTAGTAAACCCCTCCACCCCTCTCCATCTCTGTAAACCCCCCCACCCCTCTCCATGTCCGTAAACCCCTCCACCCCCTCCATGTCCGTAAACTCCTCCACCCCCTCCCTCCGTAAACCCCTCCACCACCTCCATCACTGTAAACTCCTCCACCCCCTCCCTCCGTAAACCCCTCCACCCATCTCCATCTCCGTAAACCCCTCCACCCCCTCCATCTCCGTAAACCCCTTCACCCCCTCCCTCCGTAAACCCCTCCACCACCTCCATCTCTGTAAACCCCTCCTCCCCTCTCCATCTCCGTAAACCCCTCCACCCCTCTCCATCTCCGTAAACCCCTCCACCCCATCTCCGTAAACCCCTCCTCCCCTCTCCATCTCCGTAAACCCCTCCACCCCTCTCCGTCTCCGTAAACCCCTCCACCCGTCTCCATCTCCGTAAACCCCTCCACCCCATCTCCGTAAACCCCTCCTCCCCTCTCCATCTCCGTAAACCCCTCCTCCACTCTCCATCTCCGTAAACCCCTCCACCCGTCTCCATCTCCTTAAACCCCCCCCCACCCCTGTCCATCTCCGTAAACCCCTCCACCCCTCTCCGTCTCTGTCAACCCCTCCACCCGTCTCCGTCAACCCCTCCACCCCTCTCCATGTCCGTAAACCCCTCCCCCTCTCCATCTCCTTAAACCCCTCCACCCCTCCGTCTCCATGAATCAATAAACCCCTCCACCCCCTCACATCTCCATAAACCCCTCTACCCCTCTCCGTCTCCGTAAACCCCTCCACCCCCTCCATCTCCGTAAACCCCTCCACCCCTCTCCGTCTCCGTAAACCCCTCCATGCCTCTCCGTCTCCATGAATCACTAAACCCCTCCACCCCCTCACATCTCCATAAACCCCTCCACCCCTCTCCGTCTCCGTAAACCCCTCCACCCCCTCCATCTCCATAAACCCCTCCACCCCCACCACCCCTCTCCGTCTCCATAAACCCCTCCACCCGTCTCCGTCTCCGAAAAACCCTCCACCCCTCTCCGTCTCCGTAAACCCCTCCACCCCCTCCATCTCCTTAAACCCCTCCACCCCTCTCCGTCTCCGTAAACCCCTCCACCCCTCTCCATCTCCGTAAACCCCTCCACCCCCTCCATCTCCTTAAACCCCTCCACCCCTCTCCGTCTCCGTAAACCCCTCCACCCCTCTCCATCTCCGTAAACCCCTCCACCCCTCTCCGTCTCCGTAAACCCCTCCACCCGTCTCCGTCTCCGTAAACCCCTCCACCCCTCTCCGTAAACCCCTCCACCCCTCTCCATCTCCGTAAACCCCTCCTCCCCTCTCCATCTCCGTAAACCCCACCTCCTCTGTGACCCCCTACACTCCTCCCTGTCTCTGTGACCCGCTACACCCTTCCCCATCTCTCTGACCCCCTACACCCCTCCCCATCTCTGTGACCCGCTACACCCCTCCCCGTCTCTGTGACCCCTTCACCCCTCCCCGTCTCTGTGACCCCCTACACCCCTCCCCATCTCTGTGACCCCCTACACCCCTCCTCTTCTCTGACCCCCTACACCCCTCCCCATCTCTGTGACCCCCTTCACCCCTTCCCGTCTCTGTGACCTCTCCACCCCTCTCCATCTCCGTAAACCCCTCCACCCCTCTCCATCTCCTTAAACCCCCCCACACCCTGTCCCTCTCCGTAAACCCCTCCACCCCTCTCTGTCTCCATGAATCACTAAACCCCTCCACCCCTCTCCATCTCCGTAAACCCCTCCACCCCTCTCCATCTCAGTAAACCCCTCCACCCCCTCCATCTCCGTAAACCCCTCCACCCCTCTCCATCTCAGTAAACCCCTCCACCCCATCTCCGTAAACCCCTCCACCCCCTCTATCCCCCTCCATCTCCGTAAACCCCTCCACCCCCTCCATCTCCGTAAACCCCTCCACCCCTCTCCATCTCAGTAAACCCCTCCACCCCTCTCCATCTCCGTAAACCCCTCCACCCCCTCCATCTCCGTAAACCCCTCCACCCCTCTCCATCGTAAACCCCTCCACCGCTCTCCGTCTCCAACAACCCCTCCACCCGTCTCTGTCTCCGTAAACCCCTCCACCCCTCTCCGTAAACCCCTCCACCCCTCTCCATCTCCGTAAATGCCTCCACCCTTCTCCGTCTCCGTAAACCGCTCCACCCCCCTCCATGTCCGTAAACCCCTCCACCCCTCTCCATCTCCGTAAACCCCTCCACCCCTCTCCATCTCCGTAAACCCCTCCACCCCCTCCATCTCCGTAAACCCCTCCACCCCCTCCATCTCCGTAAACCCCTCCACCTCGTCTCCATCAACCCCTCCACCCATCTCCATCTCCGTAAACCCCTCCACCCGTCCCCATCAACCCCTCTCCATCTCTGTAAACCCCCCCACCCCACTCCATCTCTGTAAACCCCCCCACCCCTCTCCATCTCCGTAAACCCCTCCACCCCTCTCCGTAAACCCCTCCACCCCTCTCCGTCTCCGTAAACCCCCCCCCACCCCTGTCCATCTCCGTAAACCGCTCCACCCCTCTCCATCTCCGTAAACCCCTCCACCCCCTCCATCTCCGTAAACCCCTCCACTCCTCTCCATCTCCGTAAACCCCTCCACCCCTCTCCGTCTCCGTAAACCCCTCCACCCCTCTCCATCTCCGTAAACCCCTCCACCCCCTCCATCTCCGTAAACCCCTCCACCCCCTCCATCTCCTTAAACCCCTCCAACCCTCTCCATCTCTGTAAACCCCTCCACCCCTCTCCGTCTCCGTAAACCCCTCCACCCCCTCCATCTCCGTAAACCCCTCCACCCTTCTCCATCTCCTTAAACCCCTCCACCCCTCTCCCTCTGTAAACCCCCCCCACCCCCTCCATCTCTGTAACCCCCCCCCCACCCCCTCCATCTCTGTAAACCCCTCCACCCCCTCCATCGCCTTAAACCCCTCCACCCCCTCCATGTCCGTAAATCCCTCCACCCCTCTCCATCTCCGTAAACCCCTCCACCCATCTCCATCAACCCCTCCACCCCTCTGCATCTCTGTAAACCCCCCACCCACCCCTCTCCATCTCCGTAAACCCCTCCACCCCTCACCGTCTCCGTAAACCCCTCCACCCGTCTCCATCAACCCCTCCACCCTCTCCGTCTGTAAACCCCACCACCCCTTTGTCTCCATGAATCACTAAACCCCTCCACCCCCTCACATCTCCATAAACCCCTCCACCCCTCTCCATCAACCCCTCCACCCCTCAACATGTCTGTAAACCCCTCCACCCCTCTCCCTCTTTAAACCCCTCCACCCCCTCCATCTCCGTAAACCCCTCCACCCCTCTCCATGTCTGTAAACCCCTCCACCCCTCTCCCTCTTTAAACCCCTCCACCCCTCTCCATGTCCGTAAACCCCTCCACCCCTCCATCTCCATAAACCCCTCCACCCCCTCCATCTCTTTAAACCCCTCCACCCCCTCCATCTCCGTAAACCCCTCCACCCATCTCCATGACCGTAAACCCCTCCACCCCTCTCCATCTCCATAAACCCCTCCACCCCTCTCCGTCTCCGTAAACCCCTCCACCCCTCTCCGTCTCCGTAAACCCCTCCACCCATCTCCATGTCCGTAAACCCCTCCACCCCTCTCCGTCTCTGTCAACCCCTCCACCCATCTCCGTCAACCCCTCCACCCCTCTCCATGTCCGTAAACCCCTCCCCCTCTCCATCTCCTTAAACCCCTCCACCCCTCCGTCTCCATGAATCAATAAACCCCTCCACCCCCTCACATCTCCATAAACCCCTCCACCCCTCTCCATTTCCGTAAACCCCTCCACCCCCTCCATCTCCATAAACCCCTCCACCCCCACCACCCCTCTCTGTCTCCGTAAACCCCTCCACCCCTCTCCATCGTAAACCCCTCCACCGCTCTCCGTCTCCATCAACCCCTCCACCCCTCTCCATGTCCGTAAACCCCTCCTCCCCTCTCCATGTCCGTAAACCCCTCCACCCCTCTCCGTCTCCATAAACCCCTCCACCCCCTCCATCTCCGTAAGCCCCTCCACCCCTCTCCATCTCCGTAAACCCCTCCACCCCTCTCCGTCTCCATAAACCCCTCCACCCCCTCCATCTCCATAAACCCCTCCTCCCCTCTCCGTCTCCGTAAACCCCTCCACTGTACACCACTCCCTGTCTCTGTGACCCGCTACACCCTTCCCCATCTCTGTGACCCGCTACACCCCTCCCTGTCTCTGTGACCCGCTACACCCTTCCCCATCTCTCTGACCCTCTACACCCCTCCCCATCTCTGTGACCCGCTACACCCCTCCCCTTCTCTGTGACCCGCTACACCCCTCCCCATCTCTGTGACCCCCTTCACCCCTCCCCGTCTCCGTGACCCCCTACACCCCTCCCCATCTCTGTGACCCCCTACACCCCTCCCCGTCTCTGTGACCCCTACACCCCTCCCCGTCTCTATGACCCCTACACCCCTCCCCGTCTCTGTGACCCCTTCACCCCTTCCCGTCTCTGTGACTGCTTTACCCCTCCCTGTCTCTGTGACCGCTATACCCCTCCCCATATCTGTGACCCCTTCACCCCTTCCCGTCTCTGTGACCTCTCCACCCCTCTCCATCTCCGTAAATCCCTCCACCCCTCTCCATCTCAGTAATCCCCTCCACCCCCTCCATCTCCGTAAACCCCTCCACCCCTCTCCATCTCCGTAAACCCCTCCACCCCCTCCATCTCCGTAAACCCCTCCATCCCCCTCCATCTCCGTAAACCCCTCCACCCCTCCATCTCAGTAAACCCCTCCACCCCTCTCCATCTCCGTAAACCCCTCCACCCCTCTCCGTCTCCGTAAACCCCTCCACCCCCTCCATCTCCGTAAACCCCTCCACCCCCCTCCATCTCAGTAAACCCCTCCACCCCCTCCATCTCCGTAAACCCCTCCACCCCTCTCCATCTCCGTAAACCCCTCCACCCCTCTCCATCTCCGTAAACCCCTCCACCCCTCTCCATCTCCGTAAATCCCTCCACCCCTCTCCATCTCCGTAAACCCCTCCACCCCTCTCCATCGTAAACCCCTCCACCCCTCTCCATCTCCGTAAACCCCTCCACCCCTCTCCATCGTAAACCCCTCCCACCCCTCTCCATCTCCGTAAACCCCTCCACCCCTCTCCATCTCCGTAAACCCCTCCTCCCCTCTCCATCTCCGTAAACCCCTCCACCCCTCTCCATCTCCGTAAACCCCTCCTCCCCTCTCCATCTCCGTAAACCCCTCCACCCATCTCCATCTCCGTAAACCCCTCCTCCCCTCTCCATCTCCGTAAACCCCTCCTCCCCTCTCCATCTCCGTAAACCCCTCCTCCCCTCTCCATCTCCGTAAACCCCTCCTCCCCTCTCCATCTCCGTAAACCCCTCCACCCCTCTCCATCTCCGTAAACCCCTCCTCCCCTCTCCATCTCCGTAAACCCCTCCACCCCTCTCCATGTCCGTAAACCCCTCCTCCCCTCTCCATCTCCGTAAACCCCTCCACCCCTCTCCATCTCCGTAAACGCTCCACCCCCTCCATGTCCGTAAACCCCTCCACCCCCTCCATCTCCGTAAACCCCTCCACCCCTCTCCGTAAACCCCTCCACCCCTCATCGTCTCCGTAAACCCCTCCTCCCCTCTCCATCTCCGTAAACCCCTCCACCCCTCTCTGGAAACCCCTCCACCCCTCTCCGTCTCCGTAAACCCCTCCACCCCTCTCCGTCAACCCCTCCACCACTCTCCATGTCCATAAACCCCTCCATCTCCGTAAACCCCTCCTCCCCTCTCCATCTCCGTAAACCCCTCACCCCCTCCATCTCCGTAAACCCCTCCACCCCTCTCCGTCTCCGTAAACCCTCCACCCCCTCCATCTCCGTAAACCCCTCCACCCCCTCCCTCCGTAAACCCCTCCACCCCCCTCCATCTCCGTAAACCCCTCCACCCCCTCCATCTCCGTAAACCCCTCCACCCGTCTCCGCCTTTGTCAACCCCTCCACCCGTCTCCGTAAACCCCTCCACCACTCTCCATGTCCGTAAACCCCTCCACCCCTCTCCATCTCCGTAACCCCTCCACCCGTCTCCATCAACCCCTCCACCCGTCTCCGCCTCTGTCAACCCCTCCACCCGTCTCCATCAACCCCTCCACCCGTCTCCGCCTCTGTCAACCCCTCCACCCGTCTCCGTAAACCCCTCCACCACTCTCCATGTCCGTAAACCCCTCCACCCCTCTCCATTCTCCGTAAACCCCTCCACCCGTCTCCATCAACCCCTCCACCCCTCTCCATGTCCTTAAACCTCTCCACCCCTCTCCATCTCCGTAAACCCCTCCACCCCTCTCCGTCTCCGTAAACCCCTCCACCCCTCTCCGTAAACCCCTCCACCCTACACCCCTCCCTGTCTCTGTGACCCGCTACGCCCTTCCCCATCTCTGTGACCCCCTACACTCCTCCCTGTCTCTGTGACCCCCTTCACCCCTTCCTCTCTCTGTCTGTGACCCCGTACACCCCTCCCCGTCTCTGTGACCCCCTACACTCCTCCCTGTCTCTGTGACCCGCTATACCCTTCCCCATCTCTGTGACCCCCTTCACCCCTCCCCGTCTCTGTGTCCCCCTTCACCCCTTCCTCTCTGTGTCTGTGACCCCGTACACCCCTCCCATCTCTGTGACCCCCTTCACCCTTCCCCATCTCTGTGACCCCCTACACTCCTCCCTGTCTCTGTGACCCACTACACCCTTCCCCATCTCTGTGACCCCCTTCACCCCTCCCCGTCTCTGTGTCCCCCTTCACCCCTTCTTCTCTCTGTCTGTGACCCCGTACACCCCAGCCCGTTTCTTCACAGCAAGCTGCGTGTGCACAGACTCCCAGCCCTGTGTTATACTGAGTGCGTCATTGGTTGTAACAACTGGAGGTGTGGGCGGGGAGCGATGACGAGGGCGGGGAGCGATGACTCCACAGACTCCACTCTCGCACCTTGCCAGCTGTGGAATCCTGTTCACAGCTCAGGCTGTCAGCAGTACCCCAAGAGTGGCAATCGCAGACATAGCAAGGATGCGGAGCCGGAACCACAGACTGGGGACATACCTGGCACCCCTCATCTGGGCCCTGCTCCTGCCGCGTAAGTATCGGTGGACCAGCCTCCTCGTTCCTACCTGCTGGCCTGCACTGTGTGTGTCTACTTG